>NC_056725.1:1419893201-1420110701 GCF_019279795.1 Protopterus annectens
AATCTTAAATCTTAAGAGACCACCAAACCAATATTTAGTGACGATGGCAAGTTTAAGAAATACTTTTCTGGAGCGTACCACTGCTGTCATTTAAACAACCACCAAATCTAAAATATCTTACTGTGAAAAATAGACTGAAACCAGAGCGTAACAGTCCAAAGTGGCACAAAATCCTGCAGCCATCCAAGCTGCATAACATGTAAGTTGAAGTTAATTTATACTGTTACCAGCATAACACTTTCAAAGGAAAAAAAAAGTGTGAAGGCACTAGGATCCTTCACCTACACTTTCAAGAATATGGTTAATGTAATCAAATGCAGTAAATGTCCACAGACAGGTTATATAAGAGAGAAAGGCCAGATACCAGAGCCAAGATAAATGCCTATAGACACAGAGTTACTTGCAGAATGACTGACAAACAAGCGGCAGCACGTTTACCCAGTCTGAGCGTTCTACTTCAGATATGTCAGTTATGACTGTCAACATTTCCATACACTTCTAGAAATAAGGGCAGTGGAAGGTAAGCTAATTCAGTTATTGTCTAAAATGTTTAGTTGTTAGAATGTGGATCTTGGTTTTATGGGACATTATAACACTTAAACGATTCTCACAAAGTTATATTGAACAGCAACTGGTGTTTGCTATACTAGTAATACATGATTTTATGAATTTAAGCTGAATCAAAATTGCTGACTGCCACAGAAAATTAACAGTGATTGAAAAACTGATATGTTTGTGTAAAATTGGCACCTGTGATTTCTTCATGACAAAAGAGTGGTTAATTCTAGATAATGTAACATTTTATTTGAAATATTAATAACCCTAAGTTTAACTGACAGGGAGGCCCTAGTTTTCAGAAAATGTTAACATTATAACAAAACTGCTGTTTTTTGTAGGTATCTGCTAGGATTTTATCCTGGTATGTAAACACATGCGCACTCTGATACAGAGTGCTAGCATTCTAACATATAACATACTCTGATTCAAGGAGTGCTGGCATTCTAACATATAATATACTTTGATTCGAGGAGTGCTGGCATTCTAACCTATAACATACTCTGATTCAAGGAGTGCTGGCATTCTAACATATAACATACTCTGATTCGAAGAGCGCTGGCATGCTAACATATAACATACTCTGATTCGAGGAGTGCTGGCATGCTAACATATAACATACTCTGATTTGAGGAGTGCTGGCATGCTAACATATGACATACTCTGATTTGAGGAGTGCTAGCATGCTAACATATACTCTGATTCGAGGAGTGCTAGCATTCTAACATATAACATACTCTGATTCGAGGAGTGCTGGCATTCTAACATATAACAGACTCTGACTCGAGGAGTACTGGAATGCTAAGATAACATACTCTGATTCAAAACACTAACATCTCTAACACTTATGAATTTAAAACTGTACTTAAAAAAAATCTACAGAACTCTTGGATCTGCCACTGTCTAAACCCTACCTAACTCTCTTCTTCTCTCTTTACTATTTTTCTTCATTCTCTTACCATGGCACTTTTTACCTAAGTTCTTATTTGTTTTTCTTCTAGCTTTCACATTAACTTATTTTGTTTGTCTGTGCAATTGTATCCTATTGTAGATTGACATATATGGTACCTTAACTTTATACTTTACTGTTTGTGGGTAATATTTCTTCAGTACTTTATATTTATAACTGTGCTTAAAGCTTTGTATAATCATTGCATAATCTTTATATTACTATTTTGTATCACTTCTTTTTATGGAGCTTTTCTCCTCAGGCCTCCACTGAAAAAGTTCAAGTTGGACACTCCTGGTTAACAAATGTCAAATAAATAAATAACATATAACATACTCTGATTTGAGAAGTGCTGATATGTTAGCAGACAACATACTCTGCTTCCAGATGTGTTGCCACACTAAGTCAAGTATACTCTGATTTCAGGAGTGCTGACATGTTTACACAAGCATATTTTGATTCTAGAAGTGTTGGCTGACACGTGAACACAGATCTACCCTTGACAAAATCAAACTGGGTAGGGTCAAGGGTTGGAAGGTTGCTTATGTCCTTGTGGATAAGGTCCATGATGATTCTGTCCATGCCTTGCAGGTAAGGCTGGTTTAACTTATGAGTCAATAGTTGCCAGGGTCAGTTGATGGATTCCCCTTGTGCAAGGGGATTACTGTTGCTGTTCTCCACTCTGCTGGGACAAAGCCAGTTATCAGGCTATGGCTGAAGACAGTGCCAAGTGGTTCCACTAGGTCTTGTTTTATATTGTTTAGTAAGCAGGCTGGGATGTCATCTAGTCCCATAGAAGCTATGTTTTTGGTTTCAGAGAGTGCTTGTATAACCTGTTCTTTGGAGATACTCAGTAGAAGACTGGTGTCAGGAATGCTTTGGGGTATGTCTGATGATGTCAGGAGGGTGAAAGTTACTGGCAAATATTTTGCATAGCAGGTTGGCAATTTCCTCAGGTTCAGCGTGAGTGGTACTATCCACTATAAGTTTGGCATACAGCTGGGCCTTCCCTTTTAGGTTTTGGATGTAGCTAAAGAATGCCTTATGATTGTCTTTAGCTAGGGATGATAATTTAGACTCATAGCTAGCCTTAGATGACTTAACAAGATATCAGATTTGCTTGTTCAGGCTGTGGAGGGTATTCTTCCTCCTGTTCTTATATATCAGTTTCTTTCTTTTGTTGTATAACTTATTTATACTTACAGTCCACCAAGGTGGCTTGTTTTTTCAGGAACACCTCGTTTTGTTCTTGTTGAGTACAGCCGAGTCAATGCATTTGTTTAACTGGCTGTATGGGGTATTTGTGTATTCCTCTGCATAGAATTCATTGTTAGTTACGTTGACAGGGGCTTTGAAAGTTTTTATAACATCACTTAGTAGGCAATAGTTTACTTTGGAGAAACATTCCTGTGGGGGTGTCAGGCTTGAGCTTTACTTCAAACAAGACAGATTTATGGTTTGACCTTACCAGGGAGGTCAAAACACAGAGAGTAGTGCAGTGACCCATGTTGGTGAGCACTAGGTCCAGGAAATTTGAGCCCCTTGTGGGGGTGCAGACCAACTGTTCCAGGACATTTGAATTAACAAAGTCCAGGAACCTCTAGTGATCATGTTTGTGCTCATGTAAGTCACCCAATCAATGGAAGGATAGTTGGAATCTCCATTGAACAAAGTATTTTGCTGTATACTGAGCGACTCTAGCAAGTCCAGGTAGACAGTGTGCTTCTGCTGGTTTATGGTAGGGGACCTGTAGCAAGCAATGATGTGGAAGGGTATTTTTCCTACAGTTAATTTGACCTGGAGTAGCTCAAGAGAGTCATACTCTTTCACTAGTCTCAAGGTGTATTTGGATTTAATGAAGAGGGATACACCTTCCCCTCTGGTTCATTCATGCTCATTTTGGGGTCTGAATGTGTGAAAGTTATTGCAGCCTTGTACGGCATGGGTGCTCTCAGTGGCCTTGAGCTAAGTCTAAGTGACTGCTCAGACTTCAGCATCTTCCAAGGTGAGGAGTGCTTCCAGGGAGCACAGTTTATTGTTTAACCTCCTAGCATTATGCAGCATGACCATGAGTTTGTCTTTAGTGGATTTCTTTGCATCGGAAGTTTTGTTGTTTGGACATTGTCTAAAAATGTATTATGGGAAAGCAAGCATCTTTGCCAGGATCCAAAAGTCTTGAGGAGACAGGTGAAGGCCATCTCTGGCAAAGCACTATGGACTGTCGACCATGTCTTTCCAGGCAGACAGATACTGGATCCCCCTGGAGTGACACCAGAAGCTAAGCCAATTATTGAAATCAGTCTGTTTTTGTCTGTATTGTGGCATCATCCTAGGTGAAGGTAGAATGCTCTTTAGGGCTAAGGACATACCTGCCTGGGACACATAATCTGAGAGTTTGGTCATGTCTCTCTTCATATAGTCCAGAGAGGTATGTCTCAAGTCATTCACACCAACATGTGCTATGACAGAGTCATAATGGTACTTGTTGGTGAGATACTTGAGTGCATGCATGATTTGATAGATCCTGGCACCTGACAGGCAGCTGACCATGACCTTCTCTTTGTTCAACATACTGAGGATGACATCTGTATGTCTCACTATTGAATCGCCCATTACCATAACATTAGGTTTTGAGGTATTTGCCATATGGGCATAATTGCTGAGACACTGATATATGGGTTGTTATATGTAGTAATGGATTCTATTCATGTACCAGTATGTGCATGTTGTTTGCGCTTGGGAGATCTCTGGTCTTTTGACAGGTGTGACAAAGGAAAATACTGCCAGCCCAGATATCTGGAATTTTGTAAATAATTCTATGTCATTTGTAAATATTGATATGATTTATACAGAAGCGTGTGCAAAGTACTGAGCTAAAATGTAACCACAGCATACTCTGTTGGAATAGAACAGAAAACTACCTGCACTATTGTGACTGCTTAGATGTATATGTTTAATAGAAACTGAAACACACGAGGTTAACTTGAAAAAAATCAGAGAAAGTAGTTGAAATTAAATTGTTTCATAACCATGAAACAAAAGAGATGTTATCTTTCAGTTTCAGTGCAGTAGCAAAGACAATGTCTACAGCTAGATGTTTTTTGTATTGTTTTGAAAGAGAAGTAATTACTAGGTTTAAGATGTAGACGGGTTTTATTTTTTTATGACTTCCAGGATCTGCAAAGAACTGAGAGATATGTATTTTCACACAGAGATGTTAAAATTCTGTTAGTTTCTGACAAAGTGGGTTTAGCTTGGGAACTGAAGTCAGGTGACAAAAAGTGATGTCATCCAAGCTAACCCAGCAGTAATATTTGATATTAATTATTAGAACTCCCTCAGAGACAGACTGTGCATTTTGTATTTATTTGGCCTAACAACATCCACTTATCACCACCTTCTGCACTTGCCTTGATATAAGTAAGTTTTAGGGCATAGTAACTCTTCTAGATTCAGATAGGAATATAGTAATGTACAGCTTAGATGTTTTCTTTATTTATTTGAGACTGTCCTCCAATGTTGTTTTAAATATTTTGTGTGATTTTGAACTCTGATATAACTGATTACTTACTGAGTATTGTCTGTTCTTTTATTATTTATTATTAAATATATTTAAACCTTTTAATTGTGGCTGGTCTGTTTAGATATATTTAAGCTCTTAGAGTACTTGCATATCTATTTGGTGACACTGTAAAGGCCATTCCTAAATAGCCTTGCTCTTGGTCAGACTACCATTTGGATTCATAGTAACATTACACAGCAGGATTGGACACCCTTTACTAAGGGCCTTAAAGTAGCTGATAAAAGTTGGCTGGTGGCAGTGAAAACTACCTTATAATCTGAGCAGAAGGGGACATAGCTAGTAAACCTCTGCCAGCCTTTCCCAGGTGTGTGAGTGTGTGTGTGTGTGTGTGTGTGTGTGTGTGTGTGTGTGTATGTAAATCAAATCTCAAGGAGTGTGTGTGTCAGCTACTTGGGCAGGGACAAGAAACACTGGTTGGACAGAGACTGGAGATCTTGGTTTAGTCACTCAGCTGTGCCAGTCGGGTGTCTTATTGTGGATCTGGAGAAAGAAGGAGAAACCAGCCTCAGATTGACTGTGATCTCTGTGTGCTCTTAAGGGAAATTGTACTTTACTGTGTGTGTACTTGTCATCCACCCAGTGTGTATCTTCCCCAATGTTGCCAGTGGTGAGGATTGGGGGTCCTTGATTACTGGGCTAGTGCACAGGCATCACAACAGGCTGTTAGTGAGTACCTCCACATATGTGGATTTATGTATCTTGACCTTATCTTGTGTGAAAGGGGAGTAGTGTGTGCTGTTGTATGTCTTGTATATTGTTATGTTAGAGGACTGATTCTAATTTCATGGTATAATTACATCTCTCACATGCTGTGTTTGTTTGCTTTAGGAGCAAGTGGTTGTTAGTATACATGAGGCAATTAACACATTGCTTCAGGATGCCCGTGTCAATCAGGTTGGCTGAAAAAATGGTGGGAAATTGTCCATGCATTATGGCAGGTATATATTGTAGTAACTAGTGGAGATGGGCTAGATGGACCAGCATTTGCTTGTGAGAATAAGAAAGGCAGCTATTCTGTGGAAGGCTAAGGATGGAAGACAGTGTCAACACCTCAGAATGCAAAACTGTGTTGCTGGCTAAGTAGCAATGTGCATACAGGTTGCTCACAGAGAGGCAGTGGAGCTAAGGAGGGTTCTCCAGCAGATATCAAGGGAAACCTGTGTTTCTAAGTGTGTGTGTCTATATACAGCAGCTCTAACCCCCTCTGCCCGATATGCAGCTACACACAAAAGCGGGGCTTAAACAGAAGTGAAGTTAAATAGTTTTAACACAAATTAACTAATAGGAAAACCCAAAACTGAGCCATTTTCCAGCAGTCCCCAACTCAGATGGGTCCTGGGCTGCACATTTCTGGCACAAGGGTGGAGGAAGGCCTTCTTAATGTAGGAAGGTTAATTTTAGTGTTCAAGTAATACCAAACAGTCTAGATTCAGCAAGTCTGAATCTAGCCTATGGTATGAAATACAGAAGTACTAGAAATACAAAGTGTAAAAAAAAATCATAGCAGTAAAAACAGCAAAACTGAAGCAGCAATTAAGCAAAATACAGTTCAAAAGAGTGACACTCAGACACTCTAGTAGTCTTATAGTCTTAAGGCAGAGGAAAGAAAATACAAAGGGCACACTACAATTGCACATTCTTAGCACTTCCTATAAGAAACAACTCCCACTTAAGTTTACGTAATCTGACCAACAGCATGCTATAAATGGCTCTCTGAAAAAAATGCCTCACAGTGAACTAAAGGATCATTTGACCTCTAGAGCAGTACAATGTAAACAAAGTGGTCTAGCAAAAGTCTGAGTTAGTGTAAAGTACACTTGAATATCCAAATTATGACAAGTTTCATCCAAGCAGATAGCTACGCTCTGGTGCAGAAAGTGGAGCAATGCTAAAAAAAGCCACAAGCCAGCAACAATGGACCTGAGTGACAAGTAAGCTGTAGAGCAAGAGATAGCAGTCTGCTGATATGTTCTTACTTCAACATAGGTTAGTACTATGCTAACTGCCCTTGTGAGCCATTTTAAGCCTAGCCAATTGTCCCTTGTGAGAGTCAAACTCTGCACCTTGTGTTTACAAGGCAAACACCTTAACGATTAGGCCACACTCCCAACCCTGTGAACTAAAGGATCATGTGACCTCTAGAGTAGTACAGCAGCACTGAATAGCGCCCTCTAGTTTATTTGATGCCTGTTTGATGCCTGCTGGTTTAAAATGTAACCATATGGTATAAGGATGTCATTTTAATGTATTTCGTGCACTGGTGAGATTAGAACTGAGAAGTTTAAAATGAATCTTTCTATAGCTGCATTTTCTGTACAATTGCTTGCATGCACAACATAGGATCTCACATATAGCATTAGCATTCAGAGTACCTCTGGCTTGTCTTGTGTTTTGTATTCACAGGCTGGTCCACTGTTTTACTATACCTGTATAGCTTGAGTCAGGACATTAGGCAGATGACAATGCCTATGTAGAGTTTGATGAAGATGCCACGGCATAGACTGAGGCACAGCCACCTCACACAGGCACTGTCTATCTCCTCTGACTGGTTCTCCAACCATTGCTCATGGAGAAGGTATGGTTTCACCAGCACCTGAGCTAGAGGCTGTACAGCATGAGATTCACCACCCCTATTGGAACGCTACCCCATGACAAGAATTATCAGCAGTACTCCTTCTGGGGCTACAACAGAAGAAACATGGATATATCCAAAATGTGGCAACCTAACAGGGGTTTCTGGTGCTTTCACCATGTTGCAAGCAGCTCATCATATGTCTGCGATGCTAGGCTTCAGTCAGAGGGTTTGAAGAGCTATCATCAGTCATGTTCTACTGCTATCTTTACTGACATGAAAATGACTGGTGTTCCATAATGATGTCACCCAGCACTGCCAAAGCCTTAATGAGGCCATGGAGTCCAGAGTTAATCCCATATTAGGTACCATGAGTGCTATGTTGTTCCATATCCACTTCCAAGCAGAGGATGGTATGTTTCATCATCACAGTGTTACCTGTGGTCAGGGATGGGTACATGCATGGATTGGTCATACTAGGAGGCCATTCTTGGGTATACAATTTGTACCTGTAAATCTAGGGGTATCATACTTCACCACTCCACCTCATTGGTGATGACAACTGTCAGTCTCCATTGGCAGGACACCTTGCCAACAGATTCTGTGCAGATACTGTTTCTGGGTTTTATTGCTCCAAGTATTTTGGGTTTTTAATACCATGACAGGAATGGACCCCATTCCTAAGTCAGGGTGTAATTAAAGTTCATGAAATTAGTACTGATTCAATCATTGATGTTAGCTAAAAGTGCTCTTCTCAGCAACTGCAATGTACCCAGAACTGACTCTTTCTGCAATTCATATGGAGTTTATTGGTAGTATATCCAAATAAATACGACTGTAGATTCTTTTTTTTTTATTAAACCCACTTCTCCTACTACTATTGCAAATGTCTGGGTATCTACCACATTGCTCTCATTTCTGCTATCATATCCTGATATTTTATGGTTTTCTGTCTCTCTGTAAATGAGATACTGTATCACTAGGTGTGGCAATTTCAATGATTAAAGCTACTTTTGTCTTTTTTTCATGGACTGCTATATCTGGTTTTCTTGCATCTATTTTTGAACTGTTTGGAATGGGTGATCCATCTGATGTACACTTCATCACTCTCTATAATGCCTTGTGGTTTATGTTTCCAATGCTTTTCAGCTACTTTTATATTGGAGTGTCTGCAAATCCCCAGTGCAACAGTCTTGCCACATTATTGTACCTTTCAGTGCCATGAGTGTATCACACCCAGCAACAAAATATGTGACTGTTTACAGTTCATTTTTACAGAACCTACATTTGTTTGTTTCTCCCACATGTTCAATGGACTTTGTAAACCAACATGTATGTAGTCCACTAACTTGGACTGCCATTAAAAAAAGAAAAAAATTGTACATTTTTTTCATCTGTTCGTCAGTCTGTACATTTTCCTTTAAATATACACTCTGTGTGTGTGTGTGTGTGTGTGTGTGTGTGTGTGTGTGTGTGTGTGTGTGTGTGTGTATCATATGTCTTACAACCCAAGCACAAGATGATTTTAAACATGCATTGGAACTTTGGAGATCTTTCTACAGCACTCAAGATACTCGGGCATGAACCTACTACAGGTATGCACAACATTCAAAATGCCTGGGTATGCTCTTTCTTTTTGGAACAGAGATGGACTGCTTTCCTTTCAAGACAACTATTGCAGGTATTCAGTATGTGTGTGTATGTGTGTGTGTGTAATGCCCTAGTTAAGGATGGCAAGTTAGTTCGCTTGATCGGGCACAAACCCTGTACCTTAGCTACAGGAGACAAAAGACTTAACCCTCTACCCTAACTACTAGTTAAATTATTTATCAGTTTATTGGTTCATAAATTTTGTTTCACTGCTTAATGGAAAACAAATCTTCAAAACTACAGGGGTGCATGTTCAAGGAATATATGTTTCAGTGCATTTTCACGGAATGTGAATTTCAAGGGAAGAGAAGTTTACTGCTACTCATACTAAGCCTGTTTACAATATGCAGCTGTTTTGTATAGCAAATGGCTGCCACTGTTTGAGCTAGAAAATTTCAAAGTAATGTTAGTAGCAAAGCAGGTATCATACTTGCCTTTGGCACAGAAGGCTGTTGGTTCTACTCCCATACCATGTAGATAGATTGCTGATGCTATAGTGCACTTTGGGGGGAGCTGTTGCACTCCTGTGTATGTCATCCTATGAATGAGATGTTAAATTGAGGCCCCATCTGTCTGTGTTAATGGTAGGTGTCCTGAAATCTTTTACATCCACCAGAGTTATCAAAAAGAGTAAGCGGTACTTCCCCATTACCCTGGCCAATTTTCACCTAGTCCTAGTAGTATAAATACCACCAAGGGTCTCCCCTGAAAATAAGTTAGTGGGACTAACTTGGTCAACAAATGATATTTAAATTCAAAGTTTTAAATGAAATCCACGTCTCTGTCTTCATTCCAAAAGTAAAGAAGAAAATAGCATTCATGTTGACAGTTTTGAGCAATGCGCATGGTAGTTGGAGGAAGAATGGACCCCATTTGACCATGATCAGATCATGGTTCCAGGAGATCTCTGTACTTGCCACTATATTTATGGCTTTTCCACATTTCTTTCCCTCTTATCTCATCCTTATTAAATCATTTCTTTTGTTATTTTGGCACATTCAGTTTCTGTCTGATTTTTGTCTACTTCTGATTTGATTTCCATTCCCAATTGACACTGGAATGCTTCTACTAAACTAAGCAGAGAGATCATCTCAGACTTCCTCTTCTCGTGTTTTAAAACTCTCACTATTTGTATCTGATGAGGTCATCAGATATGTATGTAGTACTACGACTACAGATTTATACATGTAATCAATTTTGAAGAGGACCTTACCTCCTTTGGAGCATGGAATATATAATCTTAGTATACACTGATTTTTATATATCATTTTATAAGCATAAGAATTCTTCTTGTTTTCCTGTCCAACCGATCCCATACCTTTTGGGATCATTCAATCACACCAAAACTGTAAGTTAGAACAGGAAGAGCAAATTGATTTACAGCTTGGACTTTATTCCTAGATGTCAAGGCTGTTTTCAAAATCAGTTTTAGTCTTCTGAAGCATTTCTTACGAGTTTTATTTGCATTTGTTTATGTTTTATTGCCAGTCCTTCATCAATTCCCAAATATTTATACACTCCCTCCTGCTCAAGTTCCTTTATAATACATTCCTTTCCCAGACTGATATTTTTTCGGTACTGCAGCTTTCCTGCTTTAAACATTACTTTCGCACATTCATCAAGACCAATTGACATTTTTATAAGTTTTAATCACTTGTAGTTTCAACTCTTTCATCTCTTTCAACTCTTCATCTGATAAAATGTACAGTTTTAAGTCATTCAGAAGCAGTATATGAGAAGTCTTTAAAACAAGGTTTTCTAGGAGCCAAATTATAACCAAGACCTAATCTGTTAAACATTTTAATGGTTAAGGACAAGATAAAACAACAGTGGTGACAAAGAATCACCTAGGAATATCTCCCTTTGAAGTTTGGGTCTATATCACAACGTCAAACCAAAATAAGTTTGAACGTTGTAATATCGAACCCTAAAGTCCGAAATTCAAAAATAGCGAAGCCACGGCACATCGATTTTCTTCCCAGGGAAAAAAATCAGTGGGCCATTTTCAGGGCTTTGCTATTTCCTCCACGGTGGTGTGATCTCAGAGTTGGTATATTTAAGTAGGGGTTATGGGGGGGCACAGCACCCCACTTTAGTTTAAGGTTTCATTTTTTTTTTTTTTTTTGTCACAGAAAAGCGATTTTTTTCCCTTGGGAAAAAATTGCCATTCTGTGTTTTCGTTATTGTTAGGTTTTGGACTTTAGGGTTCAATATTACAACGTTCGAACTTATGTTAGTTCAACATTGTGATATAGACCCTTGAAGTTTTATCCCTGGAATAATAATTTATTCTTTGTCATGGCGTAACTGCAAAGTGGTTTGCCTCTGTTTCATGGTCACTGTAATGTAACTGATCAATGTAGGATGTACCTTATACACCTGTAAGCACTATCCATGCCATACTTTCATTCTTCCCCTTTTTACAATTCTTTATTATGGCTTTATTTAGCAACAAATGATCCTTTGTTCCTTATGACTTTCTTTTGTTATCCTTTTGTTCTATTGCCATGATTGAGTTTTCTTCTAAATGACTATAAACTCTTTCTGCAACAATTCCAATACATAGTTTGTACATCGTTGGAAGGCAAGTTATCGGTGTATAGTTTTTAGGATGGCTTACAGGTTCAGTCTTACGGAGTATCATTTTTTCCTGCTGTTAACCAGGTTGGTGTCTATTTGGGATGCACAGATAAGTAATTCTTACTCAGGGCTAAATATTTGTGTAAAGATGTTAATACCTTTAGCCATAAGTTATCTACTGCATGTGGGCCTGGGGTTTTGCAATTAGGAACTTTTCTTAATTTTGTTTCAATTTCTGTGGTCGCTACTTCATCCCATTTTGTATCGTGGACAGCTGAACTTCCTACTGCTTCTTTTAAATTTTCTATCCATTCAGAATGTTTGTTATGTTCCACTGGGTCTTCATAAATATTTCACCAAATGTGTCTATGTCTTCATTTTTGGTGGTGTTTCTATTCCTTTTGTTTTTTGTTTCCTAGTTCTCCATAAAACTTTATTGGATTATCAATGAATTGCTTATTTTGCACTTTTCTATTATATTTATCCGCATATCTTCTAAGCGTTTCTTCCTGTGCTGATAACTTTAGTTTATCATTTGCAATAGTACACGATAGAGCCTGGTCTGTTCTGACACTGTGCTGCTTTTACCACATCTATCTTTATAAGATTTTTTTTATCTGTTCCCTCTACTATATTCTTCTAACAAAGACACTTCTTGCCTTAATTGTTTTATACTTTCTCTATTTCATGTGTTTGTGGTGGCATTTTATTTCTTGCCTTCCTTTTCCTTATTGCTCTATTTTTTGTGGTATGACTTTAATTTAGCTGCTTATTAGTATATCCTATTTATTTCTGCTATATCACATGAATTTCTGTTGATAAGTCTTGATTACTGAATTCATCTGTTTTATTAGACGTCTAACATTTTAGGTCTTATTATCTATTTCTTTCATAGATCTTAATATGTCTATCCATCAATATTAAATCAAGCAACTCTTCCCTTAAATAATTTTTCTTCTAAACTGAGAGCACATTCTTTGATCTCTATTTCATGCCCACAGTAGGGTAGCTAGGGCTGGTCATGGGAGAGAGGGGCAACTGCCATGGGCACAAAGTACTGGGGGAGCACAGTCAGTTGATCCTGATATCTAATGTAACACCAGCTTTTAAAAGCCAGTATTGAATCTGCAGTCAAACCTGAGCATTGTAGCACTCTGTATGTGGTTTAAACTGTAGCAACTGCTTACTACATTGTAGCAGACCATTTGCTGCAGTTTAAAAGTTAGAAAAAAAATCATTTTTTTAACTGAAATCTGAGCACTTTAGTGCTCTGTGCCAGCAGGGCATCAACTGCAGCAACTGTTTGTTATATCTGTAGCAAGCACTTCATTGCAATTTATTAAAATAATTTTTTTTAATTAAAACATGAGCACTGTAGTGCTCCATGTAGGCAGAGTATAATCTGTAGCAAGCAGTTTGCTACAGTTTAGAAGAAGAAGTTCTCAGAAGTTCTTATTTATTTATTTATTTTAATAAAAGAGAGAAGTTTCAAGGGCAGGTCACAGAAATGAGACCTGAATGATTGGGAAAAGAGAGGGGGTTGTTGTGCATCTGGCCATTTGGTTGTTGTGGCAATAAAAAGAATGCCCATTTTATTTATTTATTTTTATTTTTTACTTTTCAGTAGAAGAGTTTTGGGGGAGCATAGGTTAATTCAGATACAGTAAGAGTGCTTTTTTGCTCTTCACTTGAAGAGCTGAGGAGATGGTTGGGAGCTCATTGGCCCATTACTCCACAACATTGTCTGCATCAGAGTTGCCACTGTTTCCTGCTCCGTCCCTTGCTGTGCGACTCCAGCTGAACTTTTGTACTAGTTTCCTACTGAAGGCTTCAAAGCATCTTGATGTGGCAAATCATCAAATGCTTCCTGTTCACCTGTTTCTCCTTAGTTCAGGGATTCATTGTTCCATCATACTGTGACTTTACCTGTCTTAGATTTTCTACACAAAATCCTTCACTTCACATTTAATCCATAACTTCAGTGTCTATTTCTTTAAATCCTCCATTATGAATCATCTTTTCTACTTTCTCCCTTGTTTTTTGCAGTAGAGCAGTATCCCTGTCACAGTAGCCTCTAGTCCTTCCAAAGCAAGTCAGAGCAATGGCTCCAGACTACTATTACAGCGTGGCTTCCACTCACACTTACAGGAGTTTGTTATCTTTGGCAACAAGTGCCCTGCATTGCAACCCCCCCCCCATCTTAAACACTAGTGGCATGCTTCAACACCCAGGGTGTGATTTATGCTCATTCAGCACCTGTACAAATGATTATGACTCATCTCACTCCACTGTCCCTCCTCTGTGGCATACATGATGCATGGTACACTGTGTGACAAGCATATGAATTCACTACCCAGCATAACTAATATGCTTGTTGTGACACTGCACTATCACTGTGGCTTGACAAAGTCCATAGAGCTGAAATAAATATTGCCATTTCACCTATGCTGCCCTCTGCTGTGACTGTCACTTCTGGCAGCATGTGATATGGCTGTTGTTCACTGTCTCTTGGCCTCACTGACATTGCTGGATGATATTAGTGTGGTGATGGAGGTGGTGTGACAGGGGCTGCTGTAGTGGGTTTGGAGGTTTTCATGATGGCTGGCTGGCCTGCTTGTTGCCAAGTAATTATATAATGTAATGCAGGCATACTGAAGTGTCTCAAAATGTATCCAGGCAATGGAGCCCATCCTTCTTCAGGCAAAATACTCACTTGGAAGGGTCTCTGGGTTGTGTGTGGGCATTATTATATGTAAGTTTGGTGATGCTTTCTGAGCTGTGTATGGGTATCATCAGACAGTGTTAAAGTGGGAATCCAGCATTAATTACCTGAAGCAAAGTAGGAACACATGGGGTGGTTAAGATATGCACACACTGCCTTTGTCTTGTAAATATGTCAGATTATCAAATTGCATGCACTTATCTGCTAGGTGGCCTTATAGACTTTTATTACCTAGGAAGCGGAGGGTTAGCTGAATTATATTATAGATGTCAGAATCATGGATACTGGCAGAGTGATATGAAGACATATTGATTATCAATCAGTATGCACTGCACATTGCCTAGGAATTTATAGAATGGTAGCAATTCCTATTAACATAACACACTCCATAGATATGGGTTGCAGACTTTATTGTCACGTGTAATCTAGAGCATCCATCAATTTGGAGAAGGAGGTGGGTGATCTCAAAGAAGTCATGTATGGTGGAGGATTTCTGCACTATTGTGTTGGGGGAAAACAGTTATGCTCATGCATATGTGGAAAGAGTGTACAGCAAAGTGTAATACATATTTTGCAGGATGATGCGTGAAATATGCCAGCTGTCCACTGTACCTAGTATAGTAAGTGTTACCCATCCCTTAATGTCCATTTGTATGTGAAGACCATACATTCTTCTTAGTCCTGTCTGTGGATAATAGATTTTAGCAAATACCTGTAAAATATCTTTGTCCATTCAGAAATGGTGTGTCAGTTGCCTGTTGGTTAGCTGGTGGTAGGCAGTATGCCATCTGCCACCATTTGTATCATGTGATGGGAGCTGGCAGTGCATCTAGTACACAGATGAGGCTGCATTAAAACCACTGCTCCTCTTATCTTTGCATCTTGCAGTTCCACAAGTCCCCCTGTGTTTTTTTTTTGTTCTTATAGTGATGGGAAAATTGCTACAAGCCTTTTGCATGCTATACTTGTGAATCATGACTTGCTTCAGGCACTCATTTACATTTAACCCGCGGTGGTGGTGCTGCGGTAGCGTTGTCTCCTCACAGGAAGACGCTGCTCAGTTCGATTCTCAGCTAGAGTGTCTCTACGTGGAGACATGTGTGAATGGGCATACCTTCATTGAAGGCTGTGCATCAGAGCTGGCAACTCGGTACGTAAAAATCTACTGCCAATCATTAGCGGACCGGAGTTCCGCTGTGGCGACCCCTAACCGGGAAAAGCCGAAAGACTCAATGCGCTCCTTCATTAGACTGTGTGCCCTCATTTGTATGTCATTTCATGGTCATTTGTATGTCATTTGTATGTCATTTGTATGCACTATTTTCTTTGCTGTTCAGTAGAAATTGTTGGTGCAATTACCTGCGTGTGGACATTTCAGTGCAATGGCACTCTGTATACTAAGCAAGATTATTAGGAGTACCTGCCTCTAAACAATGACTGCTTAGAGGTTAGACCACATATACAATATCTCTATCTTATTTATACACAGTCAACATGCCACACAATATCAGGTGAATTGAGTAAATACATCTGCAGATACGAAGAAATATATTTATTTCCAAGAATTAATGTGCATGTCAGCATAAAAGTTCATTTCTCGGTGGAAAATAACCTAAATAACACATCAAGGAATACTTTCACTTAAAAGAAAGTGAGCAGAAATTGAGAAGCAAACTGAAACCTTTGAAACTAGAAGTTTATTTATTTCACTCTTTGAACAGATTAGTGAAGAACCCTGAAAAGTTACAGTGTTTTAAAAATCTGTATGTTCCTGGTAAAGAATCCTTAAAGATACTTCACTCTTTCACTTTTCTTGAAGGGAAAAAAGACAAAATAACAGTACTCAAAGAAAAAAGTCAGGAATTATTGCGAGCCTAAAAAAGTTTCCTTTTATTCACCTTATTGTAAGTGAACAAAGTTCTGTTAGAAACTGTAGCTGCTTATGTTACCGAAGTAAAGCACAGAGCCTGTCTGTGAATTTGATGTGTTACATAATTCACTAATGCAGAATAATTTGCTGTGTAATAAAAGACAGAACGAGGTGCAATCTTTCAAGAGAAACTGATACCCTTATCAAAAGCTGGGAAAGCACACAAAATAAGTAAAATTGCTAGCATGTACTTAAAAAATAAATGAGGCAATAGATATGAGTAAGATAAGATCTGAGTAAAATAAATTGTCACAAATAAAAAAAAAATAATGTGAAGAAGTGCTGCTAAACAATGAATATGAAAATGTGAACTATGTGAGAATGAAGGAAAGAAATAACCAGATGGCTATAACAATTCACAACATGCTGTAGAATATACGATACAACATAACATTTTCTATGATGTTTAAGCAGAAACACAAGGGTGCTCAAAGATGTTTTCATATTGTTGAACAGAAACATGACACTGTGCTGCTTGCTGCCATTATAGACGTTAAACAGATGACTGTGAAATCTTGATATGTCTCTGAGGCATGAAGAAAAGAATGTCATTCAGATGGTTGGAAAGAAATGTTGAGAATTAAAATATGAGATGTTTAATTTAAGTTAGACACAAGTGCAGAGGGTAATATTTTGTCTGAAGATACATTTAAAGTATTGGATTTCAGTGCCACTGAATAGAGTAGTCAAAGGTTGACTATATGACCATAAAAATAAGAAATTCAAGATTATTTTTCAAATCTTAGTACTTAAAGGTTAATGTTCCTAATATTTTAAGTTGTTTTGCTTTTGAAACACTTGAAATGTTAAAGCTATTTATAGTTTAAAACTAAAGAATGTAAGTGTACAGAAGCAGTCACACAACCACAAAGACATCTCAAATTGAGTGAAGAGCCACAACAATGATATCCTTCATGATATGCTGATTTATTTATGCTGTGCTTATACAATAGCAAAGATATCCTTCATGGCTATGTTGGTTTATTTGTGCTGTACTCGTGGGTGCTTTGATTTATTTATTTGTTGGCTCAATATTAAGATGTTCTGTAGAATTTTTGAGTAATTTTGCCACATGCCTGAAGATCTTCAAGCTGCCCTTCAATCAGGCATATTCTGTCTAAAGAAGTCACCATTCAGGCAGCCATGAAGGTGCTTTGTGCTTTGGCATTCTGGCAAAGAAAGCTTTTCTATTTTTATTGCTAACCTCACCCTTGGTGGTGGCGTGAGCATTTGCAGCACTGCAAGACCTACTTATGTCCCCTAGCCCACATATGCATGTTCTCCAACATGTGCTGACAGGGTCTACTGTCACCAACATGAGCACCCATGCCCATGCCTTTCCTAGTACCAGCTCCCATCATCATGAAAGACCTTTGCACTCTAGTTAAGATACTATCTTCAAAGTAGTATTGCAAGCCAGGTGGGAACCACAGTCCCTTCCCCTCAAGATGGGCTCTTCCAGTTTCACTGCATGCTCCATCTAATGTCTGAGCAGCTAGTTGAACTTAGGCTGCTTGGGCTGTAGTCAGGGCTTTATCCATCGATGCCACCAGTGAAAGCTGTTCTAAAGAATTCTTTGATATGTTCTTGTTGCTGCCCATCATTTGATATCCATTGCTTTTGTTTTTTTGTATTGACTTTACTTTTCTGTCAATTTGACAGGATGTTTAGAAATCTGGTCTATTTTCACGTGTTATTATCAACTGCCAGCTCAAGACAATGCTGTTTAGTGTCAACATTATTTCTGCTTTAGTAGCATCTTGCACTGACCACAGGGCTTTTATAGGGGAATATTTCTGTTTTCTTCCCCTACAGATTTCCAGTACAGTGCTGAAGATATGACTTAAATTAACTTTTCAAATGTGTTTCTCGGGATCAAGAGGACATCATTCTGTGGGGTCTTTTCAATGCTTTTCTTACAGATCAGGCAGATATGAATTACTTCTGTTTTATCAATAATTGTGGGTCCAGTTAAGATTTCATTTTCATATTGATTTAGATGATTTTCACATGGCATTTTTAGATGTCTACATTAACAATTGTATAGGTAGTGTTTTCTATTGACAGCAGTCAAACCTGCTGTTAGAGCTGTCAACAATGAAAACATTTTTTCTTCATTGTATTAGTTAGTTGGGTTTCTTCTCTGATATTATTTTTCACTTATTGGTAATGTCATGGCCTTCCTGAAGAGTTTGCAATGTCCTGACATGCCCAAGAAATCTCAGTAAATATGATTATCTTTTGCCAGCTGTCTTGGTACTGTTGACTTCTAGTTGTTTGCATAATTATTTTATAAATCTTTGATCGTGTTTTAATTCACTCATGCTTTTGTACCCTATTGTGTATGCTCTGCTTCATGTCTACATCACCAAGTGTCTGTGTTTTTTTTTACTAAATAGGGCTTTAAGTAATTTGCATACATTTTATGAATGAACATTGTAAGTGGTTCCTCCAGCTCTTTCAAGCTGTGCTTTATCTATCTGTCTGTCTATCTATCTATTTTCTGTGTCATTTAAATTTTTTCTGCTGTAATTTAGTTGTAAGGTAATAGATATATTGGGATTTGTTTGTTTTATAGATTATGTTTTACAGTCAATTTATTTTCTGTTAGTTTAAGTAGATAAAATGTGGTCCACTTTGATGGTAACCATTTTCTGATTGTCTGGTTCTGAGTATTGTTTTGTTTTTTTTTTTTCTTTGTATGTTAACTGTTGTGTTCTAACAAGAACAAATTTAATTTCCACAGAGCTGATTTTGGTGGTCAGTATTGTTTGTGTGTGAATTTCTGGTGTGCAGTGTATAAATCTATGTTTTTTTACACTGTAGTGAATGGGAAATACAGTTCATGTTTCAGTTTACTATTATTTTTCTAGTTTCCTTTGTTGTTTTAGTAACTATAGATTTTGTTTAAAGAGGTTTATCTTAGGTGGGCTAGGGTGTTGGAGGGATATCACTGCTAATAGTTTATGCATACACTATATGTGTGTGAGAACATTTACTTTAGGTTTAAGTGAGTGGCACAGGTATGGTGGGGTTATATGAATTGTAATAGCTTTGACGATGCACCAAGCATACAAATAAATAAAATTCTACCTGTACAGTATATGGGGTGCCTCTGTCTGCACAGTATATGGAAGCTGCATGTTTCTATATCAACATTTAGCTGTGGTTTACTGTTAGGATAAATATATTCCCCCTGATATTAGACCTACATACCTAACAAGTACGATTGCTCCTGAAAAGACATGATGCTGCAGAAGTCAAGGTGTTTCACTTAAGATGGGAAACATGATTATTAGGAGTCCTGCTTTGTTTTGAGCCAGGTCAATGCATACTGTGACACTTTCTGAATCATGTAATAACCTTTATTCATGTTTACCATGCGATCTACGTTTGTACTGAGCACCAGTTTTGCCTAAGGTGGGTAGTAATGTATCATTTAGTATGCATTGAGGTGACCCTATCCCTTAACCTTGAGAAAATGTTATACTAATGTGGCAGCCATGTGCAGGGTGCAGCATGTCTCTGAACTGCACCTATTGTAAGACCATAGTGTTAGATTTGTAGAGTACTTTGTACTGTAGGTGTAGGGAATCCTTTACATGACTGCTGCTATTGACTGCTTACTAATCCATTCCATCACTAGATCCTACGAATCAAACCCAAGCTGTCTGGATTATGGTTAGGAGTCTCTTTCTCTCAGTCTCCTCTCTCTCTCTCTCTCTCTCTATATATATATATATATATATATATATATATATATATGCCATGAAAACCACATGACTACACAGAAAATTTTATTGACATTCAGCCTGTACATAATGGCTCATAGTTTAAAATCTTTTCACTAAGAATTAAAGTTTTGTGTCCCACTCAGGTATATTATACTGGAAAGAAGAAGTAGCCAGTTGAGGTTTGACTGGCTCTCTCTCCAGGTTTGCTAACTGTACTGAAACAACGGTAGGGTTGATAGATACTGTGGTTATTTTGGTCCTGCCTGAGAAGCTTAATTCCATTCCCTTGCACTGACATGCAGTGCAACTTCTCTGTCAGTTTCTCATTACAGGTGTAGGACTGGACAGACTTACTGCAGTGCATATGTTCAGACTTGCAAATTTCAGAACATTCAAAAAGCTGGGGAGATCAGATGTGTTTGGGAGACATACTGGCTAAAGGCAGAATGGTCAAAAGTCACTTGCATCAATAAATTCCTTATAATTTATTGTCACTTGGAACTCAGTCTATAAGAGCAGTGTCAAGACTAATGTACAGATTTTAAAGATGCTTAGATAATTGCCATGTGTACTCATTGAAGCCTTTTATCCACTGATTAGCAGAAACCGAGTATGACTACAGAAGACATTTTTATGGTTTGTAGACAGGCAGTGCACTGGTGAATCAAAGACAAACCTTGCACAGGTAGGTTTTGTGCAGTCTGCTGTGTATGTAAATGTGATGATATCCATACACAGTTGAGTGAGTAAACTAAGGTGTACCAATTCATAATCATGCTGAATGTAAATTACTCAGGTGAAATGAGCAATTATAATTTGATAAATCATGCAGAAAAAGTCCCCCATCCACCTTACTAATGCATGTTAACCCTACCACTTCCCCAACCCTAACCCTAACCCTGCACCTTGCCTTAGAAAAAACATTTATGTAATATGGTCATTATTCAGACAAACAACATCCCATGGTACTGTCATGGTTTAGGAGTGTGTTAGTTTTATTTTATTGTGTTTTTAATATAAAAATAATCAGAGAAGTAGATTGTTTGTTTTTGTGATTTATTTCATGAGTGTTTGAGTGTTTTTTGTCAGTATTTTGAGTGTTAGCATTTTGATGTATATACATTATGAACCATCATTCATTTTGAGTCTTCCTTTTGAATGTCTAATTTTGGTATGCAACATTTTAGCTGTAAAGATATATATATATATATATATATATATATATATATATATATATATATATGGTTCCCATTCAGAAGCCTGAAACATCATAAGCCTGAAAATCAAAATCCTGAAACCAAAAGCCTGAAAATTCAGAATCCTGAAAACTCAAAATCCTGAAAGCCCAAAATCCTGAAAGACCAAAATCCTGAAACTCAAAATCCTGAAAACACAAATAATGCTAATATGTCACTATAAAGACACTAATATCTACCAACTGACCCTGACCCTAACCCTAACCCTAAGGTCCGTCACTATCGCACACTCACCTGACCCGCGCCCTAACCCTAACTCACTTAAACTGCCCCTAACCCCAATATTTGTCACTATTGCATACATGCCTAACCTGCCCTAACCCTAACTCACTTAAACCGCCCCTAACCCTAACATAAAACCAACCGCACACTTACCTGACCCCAACGCATGTCCTAACACCACAGGGCTAACAATAGCAAAGCCACAATGACATCAGTATGTCTATTTTGTGTTTTCAGGATTTTGAGTTTCAGGATTTTGGTCTTTCAGGATTTTGGGCTTTCAGGATTTTGAGTTTTCAGGATTCTGAATTTTCAGGCTTTTGGTTTCAGGATTTTGATTTTCAGGCTTATGATGTTTCAGGCTTCTGAATGGGAACCATATATATATATATATATATATATATATATATATATATATATATATATATATATATGGGTCTGCTTTGACCCATCGAATTTACACTTTAGCAAAACTTAGTTTTGCGAGTCCAGTTTCGCAACAGTGCATTTATCCAAAAATGCACTTTTGTGAAACTACAGTTCACTGAACAGAATTCCTGGTGCAGTGGTACAGGTACGGTGTTCCTTAACTGATGTATGGGAGGGGAAGTTGTTGTTGTAGATCGTGGTACAGTGAGAATAAGGGAATATTCCCTTTTCCCCACTGTAGTGCGATCTCAGAGTTAGTATATATTAGTAGTAGGGGTGGGGGGGGTGCATCCCCCCTTCATGGGATGAGTAGGGGGGCTTGCCCCCTGCATAAGTGAGTTTAGTGTATTTATTTATTGTTCAGTTAACTGCAGTTTCATGAAAGTGCATTTTTGGATAAATGCACTTTCACGACACTGGACTCACAAAATTATGTTTTACTAAAGTGTAAATTAGATGGGTCAAAGTAGACCCATATATATATATATATATATATATATATATATATATATATATATATATATATATATTTAGGTGGTTGGCACAGTGTTGAATGGGCTCTCTCCCTGTTAGACTTTCCGGGTAAATAAAGTAAAAGTATCCATATATTTATGTATAATTTATATACATTTTTGTTGACTGCATAGTAGTCAGAGCACATGGAATCGATGAGTAACTGGTTGAGTATGTCTGATCAAAAATACTGTATCATTCTTGTCCCTTCCCCACCTTCCAGACCCATGTTAAAACTCATTCTGGAATTGTGTGAACAAAGTCAGGGTAGGTATTAGAGTGTTCCCCCTGCAGGACAACTGTTAAAGCCCATCTTGAAGTTTAGTTAGGTGGTGCTTCAATGAGCAAATGCATGATATTGTGAGGTTCAGTAAATTTTTGCTCGGTTAACAGTCATATATTCATATGTATCTGCTAACCCTGCGATGATGTGGTGAAAAGAATCAATTCCTTGACTCACTGTAAAAAAATGACTATGCACCATGTCTTTGCAGTGAACGTAAACAGGAAGAAACTCCCCATACCCCTTCACTTACTCTGTGCACAAGTCCAATGTTGTACAACAGTGTTGTTTTTCAATCAAAATGTATATTGATTCAAAGTACATTGACTGAATGCATGACTACTTGTACACATACATTTTCCTGTATTTTGCTCTTCTTCTATTGCAGTTTCTTTTACTTTAAATTGATTATTTTGGTTTATTTTTTTATTTATTTTGGAGTTTTAACAAATTTGGCTCAGCTCAGTTAGCAAATATCAGTGCTTCATTCTGTGGTTCTTTGACTGCAAAGAGGTTAACTGTATTTGAATTGAGGAAGGAATTGAGCAATAGCATTATTTATTTATTTATTTGCTAAACTGTGGACATAGCAGGCCAGATCATCCAGATCAGGAAGAAAAAGGATATGGGAGGAGAACGCATTCTGCTACAAGATCCCTAAAAGACTATGGAGGTGCCCTACAGTAGTGGTATGTAACTGGACCTGATCATCTCAAGCATAATAAGATTCAATGTTCCTGACTCTTGTCTGTGAAACAAGTGGCAGAAGACATTGTTTCCCAACCACTGTGGAACAGAGATGGTTTCCTAGTGACCACCATAGATTACATTGTTTCTTACTGTTTAAATTCTTGATTGTTGCACCAGTACTGTGTTCTGCAGAGTTTTGTACCAGTACATCATGTCCATGAAGAAGAAGGAAGTAAAATAGAAGAAAATCCTGCTACAAATTACCTAAAAGACCTGGGAGGTAGCAGACATTGATAGGACATGCCTGAACCAACTCAAGCAACATGGAATGTTATATTTATGACTGCCTCTTGTGAGTGAAAAAGCAGAAGACATTATCTTTCAGCCTTTGTGGAGAAGAGGCAATTTCCTAGTCCATACCTCTGATTGGTTGGCTTCCATATTGGTCGCAGCCATTACTGTTTAAATTCTGTACTTTTGCATTGTATAGCAGTCTTTTTTGCTAAGCTGTGGATCATAGAATCTATCACATCTAAACCAAGAAGAAGAAAATGGAAGTGAGGAGAGAAGAAGCCCACTGCAAGGTCTCTGAAACTCCAGGGAGATGGCCTACAGTTATGGCACTCATCTGGACCTGCTAAACACAAATAGTGTGGGATTTGGTGTTCATCACTGCCTTTTGGGAATGAAGGGGCAGAATGCATTGTTTCCAAGCCATTGTGGCGAAGGAGGGGTTTCCCTGTGTCTTCCACTAATTGATTGGTTTGCATCTTGAGAGGAGCCACTTCTGTTCAAATTCTGAAATGTTCTGTTGTCCAGCACCCATTTTAGGGAATCATACTCTGCACAGCATTCCACAGCTCTGTGAAAGAAATAGAACCCTTCACTGGCCCAAATATGAATATGATCTCATGGTTGCCAACTAGTAGTGACTGGTTTAAGACACAACAACCTACGAGAGATGCTAAGAGACACAAGTGAGCTCTGTACACATGTCTATGAAGGTATGACTCTGCAGTATGCTACCTACATCAAGAAGGATGCCCGAAATTCAAGAGAAAAAATATTTGGCATTAGTAATGATCTAGTAAAATTATGCCATTCCAGGGGTATTCAGGTGAGACTGTGATA
Source organism: Protopterus annectens (assembly GCF_019279795.1). NCBI lineage: Eukaryota > Metazoa > Chordata > Ceratodontiformes > Protopteridae > Protopterus > Protopterus annectens. The sequence goes on from NC_056725.1 coordinate 1,419,918,001, forward strand.
AGTCAACAGTCCCTCCTACTTTGCTAAGGATTGCTTACACCTCTTATCTCATACCTTTCACATACACTTTCATTTCTTCACAGTGCCTTTTATAAACAAGCTTCAACTAGTGGGTATTCCCACATAGTAAATTCAAATAAAGAGTATGCTAAGGTAGCACTGCTCAGTACTAGAGACTTAAACTTGCTGGGAGTTGGTATAATGGTTAAGGTGTTTACCTCAAAGGCACAAGGTACAAGCTTTGTATCTCACCTTTGAAAAGGAAATTGACTAGGCTTAAAATAGCCAAAAAGGTCAGCTAGCCTAGTACTTATCTATGAACCTATGAACAACAAAATGTCAAAACTTTAGGCCTTCCTTACCTTTCTGATACTTGGTTAGCTGTAGTGATTGGACACCTTCTATACAAGGATTCAGCACCAATCATGCATTCAGCCCCATTGGAAATGGTGGAAGAGTATCAGTGCTTATTCATAGCCCCATTTCTACATATCCAATACTTAATATTATAACCCTGGAACTTACTACTAGTGATGCTCGGTTAAACCGACTATCATATTATTCCTAATTACAAATCTCTGTTTCTGTACTTCTCATGTAGAATGCCTAGGTCAAACTGAAAAGCTAACCATTATACCAAATGTATTGATTTATATTTATTTATTAACATTTGATTACCAGGAAAGTCCAACTGGGTAGAAGCCCATTTTTCAGTGGAGGCTCAGGGACAAAAGCTCCAAATTATTACAAAACATTTTAAGAACAATAATTTTTACAATCTTCAAAAATAAAACAAAAACATCTGTAATTTAAACAATTAGAGCCAAATTTTAGCTTTCAGAGTGGTTTTAAAACATGGAAGAGTGGGTATAGACCTGAAGAAGCAGAGGCAAGGACTTCCAGTCCTTAGCAACCTTGGAAGAGTACAGACAATTCCCAGAAGATTTGCTAGGTTTATAGACAGACAGGAGTTTTTGGTCACTAGATCACAATGACTGAATGGGAACATCGATGTACTGAATATTTTTTAGTGCTGGACATGCAGATGGATGCTGGATAATTTTATAGGTGGTAAGAAGTTGTGTATCTGTTAGCTGATGTGGCAGTTCCAACCAATTTATTCTTTACAGTGCTTTACAAATATGCTTATTATCGGAGATTTGACTATTATTCTACCTACTGGCTAACATATGGCACTATAAATGAACATGCTCAGAGATGTGTAGGTTTGGGGAATGCCATTTCCTTAAAGAAATACTCTCCTTTCTAGCCAGGGGCCATTTTCCTTATAAACATGTGACCACCTTGCACTACCACCTCATATCTCTTCCTTCCTGGTTAAATGAGAGCATCTTGAAGTGGCCTTCTCCCTTAAACCTATGCTGTAATTCATAAGAATCCCACTAGATTTAAGGATTTTCCCAAAACAGGCTACTTATATTTATTGATCTTCTAGATAATCACAAATGTCACAGCTCTTCAAACAATCACAAACCCAATGCTACTCCATACTCCTCCAAATTTTACTCTCTTTAATATAACTGTATTGCGGCATCTGTTCCCATCCATTTGAAGCAGAGCTGCAAGTTTAAACATAAACCTATATGATAAATTTTCACATTAACAGACGTTACAACAAATGGAAATAAAACTTCTGTCCATCTATAATAAATCCCTACTGTTCTATTGTACAAAGGATTTAAACAAAGTAAACAATACCCTTCAGTGGACCACTAAGAAACGTAAACCCAGCTATGAACTGTAGATACCAAAACTACCAAAGAAAACTGCAAGGCCTTCTTTAGCCATATTAGGAAATTCAGAAGTGGCATGTAGTGCTGTGCAAAGCTCATATGAAATGGATTTTCCTACAGTGACTCTGGAACTATTTTCAATATCTTTGGTGAAATAATTTTAATCCCACTTCACCTGATTATCTCACTGTTTTCTCCATCCCCAACCTCTTCTTTCCAAAATCACTTTAGATAGATGCTGTCTCTAAGAGAACTGTCTCCCTCTCACTCATTCTCTCTCTCTCTCTCTCTCTATATATATATATATATATATATATATATATATATAAACATGGGTAACCTTCAGTTTGTTGAACAGTCACATCAACAACAGCTTTAAGTGCTCCAAAAACTGATTAACATATTTTAAGTGCAGGACATGTCATAACTCATATGACTGAATGTCTCTGTGGGTGAGGTAAGTGTGTGTGTGTGTGTGTGTGTGTGTGTGTGTGTGTGTGTGTATGTGTGTGTGTCGACAGTGTGTGTGTGTGTGTGTGTGTGTGTGTGTGTGTGTGTGTGTGTGTGTGTGTGTGTGTGTGTGTGTGTGTGTGTGTGTGTGTGTGTGTGTGTGTCTGTGTGTGTGTGTGTGTTGCTACCTGTGATGTATGTCTGAGTGTCTCCTGTAGTGGTAGTGGTAGTGTTATAGGAAAGTTTCTTCTAAGGTAAGGTGTAGCGTTGGGTCAAGGGCAGAGTTAGGGTTAGGGTTAGCCTGCATTAGTAAGAATGGAAATGCTAACTCTAACTACTTCAGCTTACCTTAGAAAAACCCTTTCTGTAACACTACTACCATTCAAAGTATGCCTGAATTTAGTGCATGGGATGTGCTGATTGATCAGAAAAGGAAACTGTTTGGTTTCACTTTTAATTGGTTCCTCATGTATTTCATGTATCATGGTGTTATTTTATTTGATAGTGATCCAGGTGTTCATGAAACTGCAACTTTGGCAACTTCGTCTCATCGTTATGAAGTTCGACAAAGTGGAATTTTTGGTAAGCAGATCTATATATATATATATATATATATATATATATATATATTTATATTTATATATACATATATATATATATATATATATATATATATATATATATATATATATATATGAGTCTACTACCATAGATTGAAATTACACTATTTCGAAATACGATAGTAGTGTCCCACTAATGCGAAAGTGCACTTCAACAAAAGTGCACTTTCACGAAAGTCACTAAGTCGAATGGGACATTTCCTGCACTGTGGTGCGGTAATAACGGACCTTAGGGTTAGAGCTTGGGTTAAGGATAGTAGATAGCTAGTAGGGCTATCCACTATCCTTAACCCAAGCTCTATCCCTAAGGTCCATGACTACTGCACCACAGTACAGAAAATAGGTCCGTAACTACTGCTCAGTGGAGGAAATACAGTTTCCTGCACTGTGGTGCGGTAGTCATGGACCTTAGGGTTAGGGCTTGGGTTAAGGATAATGGATAGCCCTACTAGCTATCCACTATCCATAACCCAAGCCCTAACCCTTCGTTCTAGTGACTTTCGTGAAAGTGCACTTTCGTTGAAGTGCACTTTCGCGTTAGTGGGATATTACTATCGTATTTCGAAATAGTGTAATTTCGATCTACGGTAGTAGACCCATATATATATATATATATATATATATATATATATATATGTGTGTGTGTGTGTGTGTGTGTGTGTGTGTGTGTGTGTGTGTGTGTGTGTGTGTGTGTGTGTGTGTGTGTGTGTGTGTGTGTGTGTATATATATATATATATATATATACATACACACACACACACACACACACACACACACACATATATATATATATATATATATATATATATATATATATATATATATATATAAAAATAATACTTTGGTCAACATCTGTTTAATCAGCACAATTTTGTCGACTAAATAGATGGTAGGCAGGTGTGAGAGATTGACATTTCCTGGGTAGGGAATATACCCTTTTCCCTGAGGATTGTGTGATCTCACAGTTAAAATATAGGGGTGTAGGAGGGAGTAGGGGGGCTTGTCCCCCTGCAAAAGTGATGCTGTCTTTGTTTTTTTGTTTTTGTTTTTTAATTTTACATGCGCCAAGATTAATTGTTGGCTTATACTTAGTAACATGTCGACATGCATAATGTCAGTCAGTCTGATTTGACATTATGCATGTCAATTGTCAACATGAGTAGTGTTCGACTAATTTAGGCAGATCCATATTTATATATCTACACACATAGAATAAAGCAAATGCGGAAAAAAAATAATAAATGATAACTTGAAAAAACATAAAGGCACCTGAGTGGATCACACCATAAGCTCCATACCTGTCAAAGAACTGTATCATTCACTTATAAGACCAAAAGTCGTTTTATTTCCAAAAAAAACAGTTGAACGCTTTTGTCTCAGTTATACAATAGACACTTCTTCAGAACTAAAAAACATTCATTGATCAAGCAATTTATAGCATGACGAACAATAATTAACTATCAACATTTTCTCTCTCTTTTAAAGACACACTAACATACAAGAACCTCAAACAGTATGACTACATATAACATGCCGTACAACCTAAATAATAATACTTTTACTATTCAGTAGCCCTAACTCATATAAAAATATATATAAAATGTTGCAAGATAAAGTATAATATAAAAATATGTGAAAACATGTTATAGTTCAAGAGCTCTCCTTTTAAAAACTGGGGCCAGGGAGAGGTACTCATTTATACCTGGTGGTGTGTTGGACTGCATCTTTATAATCCTATACAGTTCCCTTAGCTCAAGAGACAATTCCCACCAACCACCCCTAGGATGTAATTCTGAAGAAGTCTCTGTTGTATAACTGAGATGAAAGCACTCAACTGTTTTTTTTTTTTTTTTTTTGGAAATAAAACAACTTTTGGTCTTACAAGTGACTGGTACAGTTTTTTGAGGGGTATGGAGCTTATGGTTTGATCCACTCAGAGGCCTTTATATCCACACACATACATATATTGGAATTTCATTTTATTTTTCAGATTTGCAAACGAAGCATAATATGTCAAGTGATGCATTGCAGTTGTTAGTAAATGGAGTAAAATTGTGCAGTTAATTATAATACGTGTCCAGAACAAATCTGCAATTATATTCTCAAGCACCTGGAGGAACTATGCTTTTTTATTTACTATATTTCATCATTCATTATGAATACAGATACAGTAAAATATCTCTGCAATAGCAGTTTAATTAAGTATGATTAGGTGATTTTCATTTTAACCTTCTTATTCCATTATTACATATTGTCTGCATTTGACAAGTTGACCCAGTATTTGTGTACATACATTTGGAATGAATGTGGGAGTAAATGACTTTTCTGCAATAATTAATTTTGATATTGCTGACTTTATAAGTTGAACTCCGCCTTACAAGTAACATACATAGTGTTTTCTTGTGATAAAATGTTCACAGATTTTTACATCTGCTATGATCATTTTCTTTATTTGTTTTTAAAATTATGATATAAATAGAAGTCTGTCACAAGTATATTACCTGCACGTTTCTTACTGGCTGAATTACCTTTTGCATATTTTAGTCATACTTTTTTTGCAGTTTTTCTGCATTTATTTAATGGAAAGTACACACAAATAAAATGTCTGTTTTAAAAATGAAAGGCATCTATATCAGACGCACAGTGTCTAAATATGTCTGAATCAAAATATTTAATAGTTGCAATTAATATTTTAAGTTTTGATGTGAAATTATTTCTTCTGCATAATTTACTATGCATTCCAGCCTTAGTAAGTCTAAGCCTGTCAGGGAATACTTTTTTTTCTGAAATCTGTGTAGGCCAGCAGAAGCTTGCCCAGGATACCGTCACAATAACACCAGGCAACCTCTGATAGAATGACACTTTTGAAAAGGCTCTGTTTATATACACATATATATATATATATATATATATATATATATATATATATATATGTATGTATGTGCTGTGTAGGTGTTGTCATTCCCACGGAAGACTCCCCTGAGCCTAATGACATGTGAACACCTCACCTCTTGCTGTATTCATCACTGGAATACTTGGTAAGTGTAAGTACAATAAGGAAGTAAAGCACCCCCTCATAAAATTAACTACACAAACTGCAAGAAGTTAACAAATAAAACCATATTAAGAATACCAGACAATATTTTGGACATTTTACACAGCATTATCGCCTTTTCTTCAGACCATGTGTTTCAACCTATTCCTTTCTTCTCCACTAATCATCTTTCTCTGTTTCATAAAAAAAAAATTCTCTTGATTCATCATCAGTCAGCATGAATTAAAGTTTATATCCTAGTGGCATAAAAGTGACCTGGCTAACATCTAATAATTCACTGCAAATTATGTTACTATGTCATCTAATCACTTCTATAGCTGAGTACATCATCTGTAGTTCATTTCAGGAAAGATACTTCTGTAGATTTGTGAATAGACTATACAAAATGTTTTTTGTGACTCCTTCCCTTCCTCCCATAAATGCCAAACATCCTCCTCCTCCTCCTCCCAGTGGTCCTTTGACTATTTCTTCCATATTCACTGACTACTACACATCACATCACCTGGTGAGGGATCCCCATCGCCATCAAAGATTTGTCTTATAGTACCTATTACCTCTTATCAGCCTGTTTTTCAGATGACAGATACATAGATGAGGAGCCATCATATGACTGTACAGTCAGGAGATGATTTGTTGATAGCATAATGCTGTGACCTTTGCATTCCTGGCATGTAATTTGCCAAAATGGGGGCATATACTACAAGTCCAATGGACCATGCATGGTACTGTATGTGCTCTTAAATTCAGCTGCAAAGCTTATGCAGTGCTTTGGCTGACCAAGCACACCTATGCAGCTACTGCACTTCTTCCTCCCTCTGCTATGGGTCATTGTGACAGGGGTCAGAATCCCTTGCTTCCCTAGAGATAGATAGGCTGGTATCAGCTACTTAAATAGCTCTTACTGTTATGGGCTCCTCCAGTTCCTCCTGCTAATCAAATAAAGATACGTGTGTGTGTGTGTGTGTGTGTGTGTGTGTGTGTGTGTGTGTGTGTGTGTGTGTGTGTGTGTGTGTGTGTGTGTCTGTGTCTGTGCGGCCCACAGAACTAGCATGACTATGTAGGAAAACTTTATTAAAGTTTGGCCTGGATATAATGCAACCCATGTGCTGGGTCATAATTTATAAATCAAATGTGTTCAAAAGTTTTGTGCCCTATTAAAGCATTTAGTGAAAATACAATAGTGGAAGGAAGAAGTGACAAAGCAAATATCTGGCCACCTCTCTTCAGGTTTGTTAATTGTACTTAAACCATTGTAGGACTGATAGATACCATGGTTATCTTAGGCCTGCCTGTAAAACTTAATTCCATTCACGTGCATTGACACCTGCAGTGACATTAAAATGCACTGCAACTTCTCTATCACCTCCCCATTTCAGGTGCAGAACTGGACAGCCTTACTGCAGTGTATACATTCAGTCTAGCAACATTCAGAATATTCATAAAGCAGTGCAGATTGCCATTAGCATTTCAGCACTGCAGGAATGAAGATAATTGCCATTATTTGCAGTGAAGCGCGTAGCATCAGTAGCTCTGCCTAATTAGGGTTTACAAAAAAATCTCCTAATGTGCTAGGCAGTGTATGTGATGCTGCCCACACCACTACTTCACTCTATCTGCCCTTACAAACTCACTATTGGTGTGATCTTCCCAGGTGAATAGTATCAGGGACATTAAGTAATCTATAGGCACACCCAGTGCAGGTGATGGTCAGCTGGAGGGTAAACAAAGGGGGTGAAAAAAAGCTGGTGGGTGGGATGCATTTAGTGAAAATCCTAAATGAATTCTGATGATCAAAGTTCACTTGCATACATAATTTTGTTATAATTTGCAATCAGTTGAAACTTACTCTTTAAGAACAATGTTGTGGTTAAGAGATGTACAGACTTTAACGCTGTTGTGGTAATTTTTATGTGTAATAAGTTAAATGGTTTCATCAGTAATCTGAAGAATCTGGGTATGATTCAGAACTAATCTATCTATTACATGTGACCAATCTTTATAATTTGCAGAGATGCAGGGTACTGTCAATGCTGTCCTTGGGTGTGATGATGATATATACAGATGCTTCGTTAAACAGGGATGTTGTATTACTGAATCATGTTGAGTGTAACCTACTCAGGTGAAATGTGCACTTCAGCTATGACTGGGTGAAAGTGGATGCAACAAGGATTGGAATCCCCAAACTGCGTTCACTGAAAACATTTTGCCAAAAAAGATTTGTAAGTGTTTTTGCAAGGGGACAAGCCCCCACCCCCATCCCCCCAATCTTATATATACCACCTTCATGGTTACACCAACTCAAAGAACGGGAATCTCCATCAAAAAAGAAATCACTTCTGACACAAATTGGTGACAGTGATTTCCTCTGGAGAAACTCCAATTGGAGACTCAGGCAGTTGAAGCGCGAGAGTTCAAGCTTCAACCACCAGTAGTATAACTGAAATTAGCAACTATAATTTGCTGCAGCACTTTAAGAAAATTGTTGTACACAGCAGAAACATTAAGATTTGCAGCAGGACTCATTTACTTGAATCAAACAACTTCATTTAATACAGTCAGTGCAGGGAACTCTGCCAACAAGACATGCTCCATGGCAATGTCCATGATGGCTTTCTTGCTTATGCACCATGCCCTAACTGACCAACAGCTCCTTTTGTAAGACCAAGTGTATATTGAGATAGTGAAAAAAATATTTTATGTACCAACCACGTATAGACAAATGCATCATTAAAACACTTAAATGGCAGAGTGACACAGAACTTTTTCATGGTACTGCATATTAATTACTGTGCTGAAAAGAGTGCGCTCTGTGATGCAGATGATGATGAGTTTACAATTTGTATCACATGTCACTTAGCACAAGAGTGAAGTGTTGCATGTGACAGCTGTCATCATTTGCATAGACAGCAAGTAACACATCAATCAACTGCATGGAACATGCCAATAGTGAACTAAACGTCACAGGACAAATAAAAGAGTTGGAACAAACCACTCCTCACCATTGGCATGTGGAAAATCCATAAGCTGTTTCTTGAGTATCTTAGTTCCACACTCAAGTTCTGACATTCCTATAACACAGGGGTTCCTGTTTAGCACATCAGGCTGAGACATAAGGCCTATATGTACATGAAACACAAATAAACGTCACTCCTTTAAAGATTTACTTACAAGTGTTAAGACTCACCTTGTCTCATGCCTCACATACCCACAGTATTTCTTGCATCTTAAAGGTATATTATATCATCACTTTCTTAAAATATACATATACATACACACACACACACATATATATATATATATATATATATATATATATATATATATATATATATATATATATATACACACACACACACACACACACACACACACACACACACACACACACACACACGTGTGTGTGTGGGGGGGGGGAGTGCATTTATATACCATAGACTTTATGCATAGTTTTAGTTTAATACCAACATTATTCCATAGCTAATGAGCCATGGGACAAGTATGTATTATAATCCAAACAAAAGTAACATTTCAGTCTATATATCAATACTATATTTATGTATCTGAGTATGTTTTTACAAGCCCAGTATATCTGGTGTATTAAGCACTATGCTGAGTTGATTTAACACCATGTTCATTAGCAGCAGCTGGATTACAAAATAAAGGTTGCATGAATATTTGGTTGGTAGTTCCACCAACAGAACATCTATTACCAGATGTTTCATAATTTGAAGATAGCTTCACTGGCATTTTAGATATAATGTCCAACAAAGCTTGGTTAGATATGTCATTCTGACTCCTTCCCTTTTTCATAAAAAGGGCAAATATTTTGCTTTTCTATCATAATATTGTTTCTTCTACAAGTGTCTTTTCCTAAGAAATGCTGACAACTGTGTTCATTTTTATGAGAGGTTGTTGGGAACTTTGATCTAGCCTTCTCCCCATACTTAATTGTAAAAGAGATAGTCATACTGCCTGAACTGGAGTGTTTCTTTAATTCAGCAATACCAAATGAATGTCTATTTGGTCTGAGGCATCAAATTTCTTTAGTAAGTTTTTCACAGTCTGTATCACGCATTCCTCTTGCTTATTGGATTATGAATATTTTGGATATGATGCAATTATATGCTCTGGCAAAGCTTTAAAACGCACTACAGCCAAACTGCTATAAATTTACTTCACCTGCTTAGTTATTGCTAGTATTGCAAACACTGATTTATGCACACCTTACTAATGTGGTTAACATATCCTTCACTTGAACACATAGTTGGAATTTAACTTTATTAGGCTAAAACAAGTTAGCTTCCACTTTCAGCCCAGGTAGTGGTGATATTTCACTGGGTATCAGTTTGCCTTTCTGATGTCAGTTCTATGCATGGCAGAAATTTTGCAATGTATGCCTTATCTATGCTCTCATGTTGGGGAGATACATGGTATCACTAGCTCTATATTTGCAGTTAGACATTGCAAAATGTAGCTTTATTGATTTTTCAGCAGCAGCTAGTATAATAGTAACTCTCTTAAATAATATAGCCCTGCATGCAAGATAACTCCTCTAGTGTGATTTGATCAAATGATAAATACTCTGTGTTGCTGACCACCCTGCATTTCTATGTCATCCCTTACAACTGTTATTATAGCAATAACCCACGCCTGGGTGTGGGTAATGCGGGATTTACCCACGGTTGGCGTGGTTTGGTCCCGAGGCGGCCCGAGGACCAAACAAAGACAACCGTGGGTAAATCCGCATTACACCCAGAAGTGGGTTATTGCTATTATACTATGACATTATTTAAGAAAAGAAATAATTACTTTTCTTAAATAATGGCATTGTATAATGCCTCTTTGCTGCCCTTCCGCAGCTGTCTGGTATCCGCGGCAGTTCTGATGTACTGCGCATGCCTACGCAGTACATCAGAGCTGTGGCCAAAAGCAACGGAGAAAGCAAGATCTCCGTTGCTTTTTACTTTTTCGCTATGTTAAATGGGTTTAACATAGCAAGACAGCTTTAAAATAAGCAACGGAGATGTCCGTTGCTTATTTTAAAGCTGTCTCGCTATGTTAAACCCATTTAACATAGCGAAACAGTAAAAAGCAATGGAGATCTTGCTTTCTTCGTTGCATTTTTTTTTTTAAACGTATCACGCTATGTTAAATGGGCTTAACATAGCGAGACAGCTTTAAAATAAGCAACGGAGATCTCTGTTGCTTATTTTAAAGCTGTCTCGCTATGTTAAACCCATTTAACATAGCAAGACAGGTTTAAAAAAAAGCAACGGAGAAAGCAAGATCTCCGTTGCATTTTACACACTGTGTCACTATGTTAAAGGAGTTTAACATAGCGAGACAGCTTTAAAAAAAGCAACAGAGATCTCCGTTGCTTTTTTTAAACCTGTGTCGCTATGTTAAACTCTTCTAACATAGCGAGAAGAGTATAAGTCGATTTACAACGTGCACGCTGGCCAATCAGCGTGCACGTTTTGGAATATTAATGGGGGGTCATGGTATAATAGCTTTTAGTGTTACTCAGTTTCCAGTGGAGTCTATGTTACATAGGACCTCCATAGCTTCTAGCCAATCTTCCTTGTATGCATTCAGATAACCTCTACTAATATATCAGCAATACATATTAGTCTGCTAAGTTGTACTGCACTATGATCTCATATTTTCTGAATGGTTATCAACATTATTTGCAATCTAACTCAGAGCTGGATTACTGTTCAGAACTGTTAGTGTTCATGCTATTTTCTCATTTACTTTTGAAACGATTATAGACGTGGATTTAATTTAAAACTTTTAATTTATTTATCTTTTGTTGACCAGGTTAGTCCTACTAAGCTAGTAGCCTCTTTTCTGTGGAGACCCATGATGGTACTTATACTACTAGAGGACATTTGGCCAGGTTATCGGGGATCTTCCCCTGCTCTTTTTGATAGGTGCCATGGGATCTTTCATATTCACCTCAGTTACCACCATTTCAGGCAGATGCTTAATGTCTCATATGAAGAATGACACCCTCAGGAGGGTAACTCCTACATTAGTCTGCATTGCACTATCAGCAATCCATCTACCTGGTGTGGGAGTAGAGCCCACAGCCTTTTGCACCAAAGGCAAGTGTCTAACCATTGTACCATTAACACATTGCTTTCATGTTTTATCACACAAGCACTGATAGCTATTTTCTAAACAAAATACAAATGCACATTGAAAACAGACGTAGCATCAGTAACAGTAAACATCTCCCTTGAAGTTTGCATTCACTGCAAATGCATTGGAACTCACATACATGGAAAATGCATTGAAACTCACATTCATTGAAAATGCACCTGGCCAGTGGTGAATTAAGTGTACATTAGTCCCCAGGCTGTTTTCAAACCATAGGCTACCTGCATACATTTTTAGGCACATGCATACATGCATGTGTTCTTTGATTTACCTTCCTGATTGTTTTAAATTTATTTCTTGTTTAATACAGCAACATTTGCTAGAGTGCATTTTATGACAAAATTTTACAACCAGTTTTAATGACTCACTGACTGTAATCCTCAGCGATTCATCAAAAGGTAGAGGGTACAGAGGGTTAAGGCTCTTTCTACCTCTAACCAGAGTACAGGTTTTGAACCTGAACAATTCACTTAATTAACTACTTTCCTCTGTATCTAGAGCACTACACACACACACACACACACACACACACACACACACACACACACACACACACACACATAACACACACGCACACACACACATAACACACACCTGTACCTTCTCATTCTGTGCTGCTCTCAGATTCACACACAGAGTTCCATATGCAGCTCTGTACCTGCAAAGAATCTTGCTTTGTGTACTGGTTCTAGGTTCTGTTTTAGTCTGTTGTCCCAAAGAAGATCAGTGCTGTGTTTTAGTAAGCTATATACTATACTTGCACCTGCAAAAATTCTGGGGTTCCATTTGAATCTGTCAGCTGTGAAATCAAATCTCATGCATTTCAGTTTGCTCTGCTCTCACTGGCTGGCTTGATCAAAGCAGGAAATGGGTTCAGTACATAAAGCAGAAGCGGATGCAATGCTGAGAACAGAGGGAACTAATCCTTAAAGGAGGCAGCAAAAATGTTTTTCCTTGTTTTTTTTTCAAATTAAATTAATGTTGTGATTGGGCCCCGCAGCCACCATCAGGCCATAGGCAGCTGTTTGGGTTGCCTAGTGCTGGACCTGGCCCTGATCTAAGTAGTACTTTCTGAAATTAGATTTTGAAATGATTTGCAAGGTTTGAGATCTATCTCCACTTTGATATGCTTCCCATATAAACTTTTTTTACTTTTCTGACAACCAATGACTTTGGCTAGTAGTTCATTCTCAGTCTGTACAGACTTGGTTAGTACATCTGCTAAATCTTTTGATGCCTAACCAGTAGGTCTACCCCTTTGCAGTAGTACTCCTCCTAACCCCTTTCTGTCTTGTATCTGCTTAAAGTGTCATGTGAACTGATGCAGCATAATATTTGAGTGTTGGTGAAGTTGTTACCAATCTAATAATTCAAAGCTTCAAACCTGATGTTTGCATCGATTCTGGTATCTATCTTGCTCAAGTAGCTAATCATATTTGACAAATAAAGAAATAAATTAGATGTGTATTGTACCATTACCAAGAATCACATTAATAAGGGTTTGTTTTTTGGAATTTGTGTATTCCAATGTCACAGATCTTTTCAATATCTGTATGGAATCTGTTAGCACTTTGAAATGATCCATGTATTTCAAAGATGATATACCACTTTGATACTTCACTTTGTTTCATTTTAAACCTTCTGACCTTAGTTTACCTAGTAGATTAATTAATCTGATATCATGTTTTTTGTTCTTTTTGTAGTACCAAGACCAAAACATGTACAACATATTGGCCTTCAAGCTTACATGTATACACATTGAATAACTTCTGAAGCTGATAAAATTGCTGAAATGGTAGTCTCATAAATCTGCTTAATGGTGTATTGAAGTTACACAGCTCAGAGGTTATTTCAGCCAGTTTAATTTGATAAAATCCATGAATGGCATTTATGTGGAGAAGAACATTTCATTAGACATAGTAGCAACTACTTCTTCTGTGGCCTGGAAAGTGTGGTGCACTTGCAGAATTCATTCATTGACATCTTCTGCATCTATAAAGATCCTAATTTTGTCCTGCTTCACAGCCGCTACAGTGCTGTTAACTCATTCAGCAGAATCTCTTTGCATAACTAGCACTCCCAATAGGTCCATTATTTTAAGTTCTCCCTTTGTCTTTTTTCTAAGAGCTATAAGCACTCTTGGTGGATCATGCACCATTGGTACAGCTTCTGGTGATAAGTTTATAGGATACTGTGTTTTCAAGCATTCCAAATCCTCAAATGGATCAAAGCGATTTTCTAGGATGTCCATTTTCACCTCAGAAACTTGCATATTTTTATATCTGCACATATAGTTTTACATTGATAACTGACATATTTTTCCATAGCCCCTCTTTTCTGACAGCATTTTGTCTAAAATGATTGCCTGACTCCAGTTGTTTCTTTATTGACTTTGATTTAGTGTTGCTCAGAGTAACAATGACTGTCCTTGTGCGTGTTTTGCTTGTTTCTACAAACATACAAATCTTTCTTACATTCTCACTAAACTGCTTACCTAACAGTTACCTCTCAACTCTCCAGATTTTTGCAAAATGTCCAGATTTTTGCCTCATATTTTTGGTCTATATCTCATAAAATTTGTGATTTTCTGGCAAACCACTGGTGTTTGGATTCAATAAAATAATGACAGACATTTGAGTTTCAAACCTCATATTATACCTCTCAACCATACAGATTTTTGCAGATTGTCCAGATTTTTGCTTCAAATTTCTGGTCCATTTTTCATAAACTTGTGGTTTTCTGGCAAATTAGTGGCACATCATTAAAGATTGAAGTTAGAAAATAATGACAGAAGTTTGAGTTTCAGACGTCCTACCCTTCAGAACATTCATGCTAATACAAAACCTATCATTCTATCAACTTTCTAAGTTTGTTAGAGCAATATTTTTAAAAAAATGTCCTTATTTTTGGGCGTTTGTCCCATTTTTTATGGCTTTGTCCAGTTTTCTTGTTCTAAGAGGTTGCGAGGTATGCCTCATAGCCTTCAGAAATGCATGGTAACACAAAACCTGTTATTCCAGCTACTTTCTAAATTTATGAGAGTAATATTAAAAATGTATCCCCCCATTAATTTTGGCTTTGCCAGATTTATTCTGCGTGGTTGAGAGATATGCCTGACACTGTTTTCTCTTCTCTCTATATTGCATCCTGCTCACTTTGATTGTAAACTGCATTTTATTCCCATTTCCTGCTGTGCAGCCTGAATTTTCTTACTCATACCCATAGACACATATGCATCTTTTCCAAGTATGTTAGGTTGCTTTAACTGAGAATGGAAAACTAGTACATGAAAAAAGTTACTTGTGCACTTTATTTATTTATTATTTTACACATGCCAAAGATATAATTGACCTTTAGGCTTTAATCTGCACCCAGAATACAATAAGACACATGAAGATTTGCCTAGCCTGCAGTTTAGAGTCAAACATCTGAATGTAGACTCTGGTATTCTGCTATACTCCTTTTTAGTGTTAAACCTAAACACAATGCATTGGCCATTTATTCAGTTTTGCAGCTGTAACGTCTTGAACATAGGAAACACTTCTGTCATTCAGTCTCCTTTTTGTTCTTAGGCTTTTTGTCATGCAGTTCTGTTTTATGGAAAGTGTCTCTGTCTTTTGTTTGCATAATATTTACAATCTGAATTTCTGCTATACTTACAAACGTGTCTGCTTTTATATCATCGTTTGTCATAAGGACATTAATATTCTGCTTTTGCACATTTTTAAAAAAAACACTTTCTGCAAAATGATCATCAGCTCTGTGACATAGGGTGAAGACTGCCAGCCCAGCTAGCTGGAATTTTGTAAATAATTATATGTCATTTGAGAATATTAATATGATTTATATAGAAATGTGACAAAAAGAAACACTGCCAGCCCAGCTATCTAGAATTTTGTAAATAATTCTATGTCATTTGTGAATATTGATATGATTTATACAGAACTGTATGTTGTATACTGAACTTCAATAATGTAACCACAGCATACCATGCTGAAACATAGAAAATTAACTCGCAAAACTTCAAGAAAATAAGTTGAAATTAAGGTGTTTTACAGTTGTGCTATACAAGTTAGTTTCAATGCAGCAAGGAGACTGGGATGCCCTCTGCATTGTTTTGTAAGTGTTTTATTATTTTACAACTTCCTGGATCTGCAATGGTCTCAGAGATATGTATTTCTCACACATGGATGTTAAATTCTGTTAGGTTTCTTTTTAGCTTGGGAACTAAAATCAGGTGACAAAGAGTGATGCCATCCAAGCTAACCTAGCAGTAATATTTGATATTAATTTAAGAACTCTCTCAGAGAGAGACTGCGCATTTTGTATTTTGTCTTGGACCAAGCAAGAATATCCACTCATCATCAACATCTGCACTTGCTTTGCTCTGTAAGTTTGTTCTTAGGGCATAGTAACTCTTCTTAGATATAGATAGGAATATGGTAAATATTACTTTAGACATTTTCTGTATTTATTTGAGACTGTCCTGCAATGTTGTTTTAAAATATTTCCTGCGGGTTTGAACTCTGAAGTCACTGTGTTGAGTTGAGTATTGTCTTGTTGTTTTATTATTAATTATTAAATATATTTAAACCTTTGTGGCTGATATTTGTGAGATATATTTAAGCTGTTAGTGTACTTGCATATGTATTTGATGACAGTGTATAGGCCACTCCTAAATAGCCTTGCAAATCTTGGTTAAAACTACCATTTGGATTAATAGTAATATTACACAGTAAGACTGGAACACCCTTTGTAAGGGCCTTATAGCAGCTAATAAGTAGGGGTTGGTGGCAATGGAAACTACCTTATAGTCCTGGCAGAAGGGGGCATAGCTAGTAAACCTGTGCTAGCCTTCCCCCAGGTGTGTGTGTGTGTGTGTGTGTGTGTGTGTGTGTGTGTGTGTGTGTGTGTGTGTGTGTGTGTGTGTGTGTGTATGTGTGTGTTTGTATAAAAATCAAATCTCAAAGTGTGTGTGTGTGTGTGTGTGTGTGTGTGTGTGTGTGTGTGTGTGTGTGTGTGTGTGTGTGTGTGTGTGTGTGTGTGTGTGTGTGTGTGTGTGTGTGTGTGTGTGTGTGTGTGTGTGTGTGTGTGCATGTGTGTGAAAACTTGTAACTCACACTCCATAGTTCACTGGCATGTCACACACATATGATTTTCTTTTTTTTTTTGTCAGCTCTAATTGTCTCAACCATCTGCATCTTATCCATTTTTTATGTAACAAATATTCTATATCTGTTAAAGAATCATGTAGTTGCTCAAATTCACAATTATGCACTCTGTGTTTATAAATATATATATATATATATATATATATATATATATATATATATATATAGATATATATATATATATATATATGTTCATAGGTTATCTACCCAAATGCATTTATAAGCCTAGCCAGAATGTGTTAGCTTTCGCCGCCCCGTTAGATTAGTTCCCTGTGCCTCTGTCCAGCAGAACCACTGAAGTGATCCCCGGGTTAAACTTTCTGTTTCCCATCCACTCGTCATGGTTTCTCTTTAAGAGTGTTAGCGAGGATCTCTGCCTAATGTATCTTGTATACCTTAATTTCTGGTCACAGCTGGATTACAGTCAAATAGGGCCCTAGGCAGGGTAATGGACTACTCAACCCCCCACCCACATACACACAGCTATTGATATCCAATTACTTGACTGTCGCTCCTCAATTACTATAAACACTTTTCAAATCTAGCAGTTTACTTACTAATTATTTTTTTTTTAACTTTTACAATAATCACAGAGATTTTGATTTAATTTAAAATACTATTTCATATTTTACAGCAAAAAACACTGGTAGCCATTTGCTAATCAAAACAATCTCACACTGAAAACAGATTTAACATGAAACATTGATAGCCATTTGTTAATCAAAACAATCTCACACTGAAAATAAGATTTAGCATGAGCAACAGTAAACTTCTCTTCCCCAAAACTCACATTTATTGAAAATGCATCTGACAACCCATTAAACTATAAGATGTGCTAAGACTCATACTTAAACAGCATATCGTGAAGCACTAATTAGTGCCCATGTGAAGGGAGCAGGAATTCATAAGACAAATGTGCATTAATTCATTAACAGCTTGGGACACTCACCATTCTATGTTCTCCTGCACTTGTCCCTTTTCACTTTCCCAGATAACTTCTGCCCTCCCTGTTAACCATTTACACATTCATGTCCCACAAGCATATCCCTTACTTTGTGACCGTACTATTTTAACTACTCGATAGCTTGTAGTGTCATGAAAGATGGTCTAAACCAGCATTCTATCTTTTGTAATTTCTACTTTACAACTTTTGAAAGGAACAACATGGTGCTAGCTCCATTCAGTCCAACTAAAATTAAACTAAACTAAAATTAAAATTAAACACAATGTTAAGTAACCCCTTCTATAAAATGTTTATTTTCCCGTTGTCCCTTGTAATGTTTTGTCTCTACATAGATCTTAGTACAGCCTTTCCTAGGTTCTAGACACCCCACTCTTTTGGTATCTACCTTCTCATTTTTCTTATCCAATAGAATGGTCCTTCTAACTTTTAAATGTTTAGTATAGTCTAGTTAACTGGGCCCACCACTGCCACTGTGACGTCTTACTTTTCTGCCTTCTTCTCCCCGATTGATCCATTCTATTGTATCTATTGACTAACTATCAATATCCAAGGGACCAGACCACTGCTATACACAATAAAGGGGTTCAACAAATACTAGCACTTGTATAAAAGCTATTTCTATTTCCCTTCCATTGAGATTTAACTGTCCAGCATTACCCAACACTGGTAACACATTATAACTAAAGGACCTCCCTCTGCAATCATGAGAGGCCTTGTGTCACTCTGACTCTCTTAACCCCACATTCTACTACTTACATTTTTAGCCTCCCATTGTCACTCTCCTCTTAATATTTCTTGACCTTCCTTCCTACAATGATCCCGTCAGTCATGCTGTTTCATTACCTACCTAATTTGAACCCTGTGCACGTAATAACATGCTAAAACTGAGAAAGACATCTGATACAGATACAAGCAAATATCACTTTAAATAAAGCAATCAGATACATTGACTATAGCACTGTAGAAAAAAATTAAACGTGCAGGATTCATTAAACTCTGTGTAGGTTCCACGCAGAGCCTATACTGAGTGTTTTCACTTACGCAATACTGCTCATTGTGTGGCATCGTACTGCATCACACCATGAATATTAATGATGAGTGGCGAGTGTAAGCAATGTATCACGGCTCAAACTAGTGTTGCTGGCTGCAAAACCTGTAGACTGAGAATGTGGACTGTACCACTCAACCTTTCAGTGCAAGAAATCTGGACAAACACTAAACTAATGGGGAGACAAAGGGCCAAAAATAGGGAAAGATTTACTATGTTGTTGTGATAACCATAGAAAGTAGGTAGAATAATAGGATTTGTGTTAGCATGCATGTTCTGAAGGATATGAAGTATGAAACTGAAATGTGTGTCATTATGTACTGACTTCAGTCTTCAGTGATCTTCCAGAAAACCACACATTTTACAAGGAACAGACAAAGCTTTGATGCAAAGATCTGGACATTCCGCAAAAATCTGGACAATCTCCCATTTGCCATTTTGTTTTGTTTTTTTTTTTTTTTTTTTTTAGGCCAGTATTTGTGCAATTTGCCACTTGTCACAAGCATGTTTACCTGTGCTCACATGGTTTGCGCGAAGCTGAGCACCACACATACTGTAGGAATGGACCACCCAGATTGTAGACAGGATCCAGACAGCCACAAACATAAACCGGATGCATTAAATTAATAATACTGGCTATCACCCAGACACAGAAAGTGGTGTTGGGCTACAATTAACAGCAAGGACTTTACAATAAATACTAAGATAGGGCATATCAACTCATTAATCCTGTTTGCACAAGGTGTTAAGTGTAGGTGTGGAGCGCAGATGGTCCAGGGGTTCTAGTACGGAGTGTGCAAATGCAAATTTTGTTTTACTGTTGTGAGATTGCAGATTATAGTAATGAAGTGCAACATACACAACTGTTTTCCCAACCTTCTTAGGAGAACCATAGACATGGTTCATTTGACTAACACATTTAAGCAAATTCCTGTATACTTAATACCCTTGAAATTACCATGCTTGCTACTGTTGCGCATTACTTAACATTGTGCAAACAAGGTGCCTGCCTGTGTACACTCTCACCTACCATATTTGCATGATGGTAAGCAATGCACATTTTCAGATTTTGCAAAACCAAAATGTACGCACTCTCAGTGAATGTGAAACATGCAATAGGCAGGAAAACATCAGCATATCAAATACAGTTAGTGGGAAATGCTCGTTATACATTGGGCTTGAGCTATGACAAGCATATCAGGAGTTCCTGGTGAGGGTGTGCACTTTCAGGTGCAGAGGTGGGATGTCTAGGAGTCCAAGGTTTTTGTTGGACTCCTGGTTAAGGAGTATGGGCCCTGGTTGCTGCAGTGGAACTATTCAGGTGCAGAATGCAAGTCTGAAGCCTGGAATAGCATTGCCAGGGCTTTGACCAGTGCTACAGGTATCCCCCCGCACTAGTGACTGGTGAGAATGCAGACATCACTTTGATGACCTCTGTAAGAGGAAGCAGGATATTCTTGACCATTGGATCAGGGAATTTAGTACAGGGGACACCCCACAGATGTATAAGTATCAATTTCAGTAAGTAATTGTAAAATTTAAAAGCTGAATATAGTCAAGACTGGTATTCATAATGGTGTTCTGTTTGGGTTCCTATGAGTACAACGAAAACACATTATGTTGAATGTGTTCTCGTCGACACATGTAGAGCGAACAGGCAAAACAGCGAAGCGGCTGTTCAGTGAATTATTTCCCTGGGAAAGAAGTCACTTGACTGCTTTGCTGTTTTGCCATGTTCTGAAGTGTAGTGTGGTCCCTTGTCCGGTATAGCTCCCGAGCATGATTGTGCAACAGTTACTGACCTTAGGGTTAGGGTGCGGGTTAAGGTAAGTGCATATGGTTTAAAATGTTTACTTTTTTTTTTTTCGTTAAATGTATGTTTGGGTTATGTGCATATGTGTATTTAGTTGTTTACTGTTTTTTTGAGGGGGGTATAATTAGGATTGGGTATGTGTGTATGTGTTTGGAAGTCTGTAATGTATTTTTTTTTTTACAGGGGTTGGAACAGCGATTTCTTTCCCTAGGAAAGAAATCGCTATTCTTTGGATTCGACATTTTCAGCTTTCGGTGAAAATGTATTGATGTAACATCGTTCGCTGTTTTAAGTGTTTGATGTTGCAATATAGACCCGTTCTGTTCTGTTTTTTCCACACCAGCTGCAGAGCGAGCATAGAATGTCAGATCCCATTCAGCACATTTAGTAAGGATGCAAGAAGCATGTGGTATGTATGCATCAGAACAGTACTGTCTAAATACTATTTTAATAATAATAATTCATATAGTAATTTCGTAGCATTGAAAGTTAAGGACCACTTAGCTGGTATTTAATACAGTTGTATCAAACTGAGTATGCATATCTTAGTTGTAAAATAAACTATGCATGCCTTAGTCTGTAGCACAAAGCAATGGTGCTATAGTCTCAAATAACAGTGAGCATGCATATCTAAACTGCAAAAGGAAAGCATGCATGCAGTAGTCTGTATTAACAGTGCAGTATCTGAGAGTAGTCATCGATTGTGGGTTCAAAAACCACACTTCCCAAATATACAATACTGTTAGGTTTTCATCATTATTGGAAAGTAACTTCATACCGCTATACCAGTGGCACAAATGGTGTTCTGTAAACTGTAATCAGTATAATTGGAACATGCATCTGTGCAATATATGCACACATCAGGGATTGGGGGCTGCAATACGTACTATAGTGTGCCTCTGTTATGAACTGGGTAGTCTTAAAAGTAAGGAAGAAATTTGCTAGGAATTTGTAGCGCTAAAAGTAAAGGTAACAGAATAAAGTCAAATAATTGTATCAATGCTTTGTATTCACATATGAAGTTACTAATGTTCTCTTTTTTTTCTCTCGCCCCAACCATTTTCTATCTTTTTTTTTTTTCCCACAGCACAGTGGGGTAGGCCGGTCCACTGAATTCCACTTGCCCCCACTCCACTGACTACAGCACCGCTGCCCAGCACATCTGATGCACAACCTGGTAGCACCCCATTTGCCACCCTTGCAGAACCTGGCATTTCAGGTAGTTCTGCCCCAAAAGATAAGCCTGTAGTTCCCTCTGTGAGCAGTGGTGGAGGTGGTGAATTTATCACCTGACAAGATCTGCCAGGGATGGTGTGTAGGATTGGGAGCTGCACTGAGTGCGCACACCTACGCCAGATGGAGGGCCTGCTCTCTATCCTCATGCAGAGTACTCTTAGCAGATACAGACATCAGGCACTGCAGCCATCAGTGCAGAGAGGTGACAGTGATGACAGTCCATTGGGTGAGGACTAGATTGTCCCTATCAACTGCCCCGACATGCATGAGACCTGCATTTCCCAACCTCTCCCCAACCATGGTGTTCACCCACCTCTTGTGTCCTTCACCATCCCTGTCTCTTGTCTTGTTGGTCCTGTCTGTCTGTAATTGCTTCCTCACCTGCCCAGCTCACTTCACCCAGACATTCCTACATCCCTTCCCCAACATTCCTCTCTCATAAAAAAAATGGGCAACTGTCCCATAAAAACAATTGTCCCATACATAACTCTTTATTTCGCACACATGTCTTCATGACACACGTGATTGATTCCAATTCCCTATAGAACAGATTGTGTTGTGGTCACTTCTGATTCTGGAGGTGACAGACTCAATTCAGCTAAAGTTTTGCATATATGTCCATGTTTTGTTCTTGAAGAAATGGATACCTATGGTTCTTTCCTACATCCTTCTTGCACATTCCTTCCCTCCTTTACTTTGTTCACCCCCATACTTGCTCCCCATTTTACCACTTTCCTGTCTTCGCTATTTCTTCTCTTTAAAGAATTATTGTGCAGTGGTGTGCATCATATAGCATGAAGCAACAGTAAATGGCAGCAATATAAATATATGTATATATATATATATATATATATATATATATATATATATATTTAAAGCATCATACACACTTGTAAAATTACTACTTCTACCCCAGATTTGAACCCAGTAACATCTGCCTCCAACAACAATGCAGTAACACTTGCTGCTATAGAGTCATTTAGATAGCAGATCTATTTAATACATTCAATAATAACTGACACAGTTTAGCAAAGATTTCCCTTTATTCTCCCCTGTGCTTGCTCCCCATATCACTAATGTTTATCTTCCCCCATTAAATTTGTATGAAGCAGCAAGCAGCATTGCATGATCCCCTGTAATGTTTTATAAATCATTATTGCCCAATACCCATTTAGTTTTATACAGCAGTAGTGTGCAATGGTGAGGAGCACCAATAAGCAACAGTATTACCAAAATAGTTCAATGTATTACCTATAGCTGTATTTGGAACCAGTATCATTGCCCAAAAAAGGAACTTATCACTGCATTAAGTGCATTAATTCCTCCAGCCAGAGATTCAGTTAATTAGCAGGTGTATACAACAGCAGTTAAGCCTGCCATTTGCTATACAGTCTCTAAAATACACCTGCTACTCAACTGAGTCTATAGCACCACCAGTTAGTGGAGTGATGCATTTATTTTTGTGTTCAGATGGTACTGGGTTCAAATCCAGCTGTATGTAACAGTTTCAAATAATTGTATGTGCAAACCCAAGTTCTGAAGTGTGATAGTCGTTATTGAGTCTCTAAAATATAGCTAGATGATACTGGTTTATAATACAACTGCATATAACACTTATAACTGGTTTTGTCATACCAATGCAATAATGCTTGATGTGCACCATTGCACAATTATGCTTTAAAGAAAAGAAATGGGAAATACTGGAAAGTGGTGAAATGGGGAGCAAGCAGGGGAAGAACAAAGTGACAGGAAGGCAGGAATGTGCAGGAAAGATGTAGGAAAGAACCAAAGCTATCCATTTCTTCAAGAGCAAAACATGCAAAATATTAGTTGAATTTGGACTCCAGAGAGAGAGGGGTGACCACAACACAATCTGTTGTATAGAGAATTGGACCAAATCAAGTGTGTCATGAAAACACGTGTGTGAAATGGAGAGCTACCTGAGGGATGATGTAGTTTTGGTGGGACAGGTGCCCATTTTGTTTTTTGTTTTTTTGAGAGAGGAATGTTGGACAAGCGATGTAGGTATGTCTGGGTGAGGTATGTTGGGCAGGTGAGGAAGCAATTGCAAACAGACAAGACAAACAAGACAAGAGACAGGGGCAGTGAAGGACTCAAGAGGTAGGTGAACACAATGGTTGGGGTCAGGGTGGGGACATCGTGATTCCATGGATGTCAAGTTGGATGACGGTGAGAATTGAGTCATCACCCACTGGAATGTCATCACTGTTACCTCACTGGGCCTATGGCTGCAATGTCTAACATCTGCATCTCCTTGTGCTATTTAATACAGTGATGGAAAGCAGTGTCTCCATCCAGAGTATGAATTCACCAATGGACTGGTGCACAATCCTATGCACCAACCCTGGCAGTTCATTTTGGGTGACAAACTCACTACTTCTGCCATTGTTCCTGAAGGGAACCACTGGCCTACCCTGTGGGGCAGAACTACCTGAGGGGCCATATAGTGCAGGGGCATCAGAGGGAGTTCTACCGGGTCAGGGAGCAGATGTGCTGGGCAACGGTGCTGTAGCCAGTGGAGTGGGGGCAGGAGGATCCTGTGAGACAGGCCTACCCCGCTATGCTGTGGGAAAAAAATAAATATAAAAAATTAAACAATAAAAAAGAGAGAGACATTAGGGTTGGGGTGAGAGAAAAAGGGAGAACATTAGTAACTTCAAATTTGACACAATTATTTGACTCTATTCGGTTAACTTTGCTTTTAAGACTACCAGCTCCTAACAAATACCTTGTTTACTGTTAAGACTACCCAGCTCCTAACAGATGCACAATATACTACAGATTGCAGCAAGCAATTCTTGATGTGTGCATATATTGCACATATGTATGGTACAGTTATACTGATTACAGTTTACAGCATGCAAGTGGTGGCACTACTTTAGAGCTCTGATGTTACATTGCAATATCAATGAAAACTTAACAGTATTTTATATTTCAGAAGTGTAGATTTTGAAGGCACAACCTATGACTATTCTGTAATACTCCAGTGTGATACATGCATACTTTTCTATTACAGTTGAAAAACGAATGCTCAGTTTGATACAACTGTATAATTAACCAATAAATGTGTCATATCCTTTAATGCTAAAATAACCCTACTGTTGGGATGCATATATACCACATACTTCTCACATCTGTGCCAATCTAGTGGCATGGGTTCGCACATTCAGTTCTCAGTTTGTGACGGCTATGGAAACAACAAAACAGAACAGAATACCATTAAGCATACCAATCCTAATCATATCCAGCTTTTAACTCTTACAAGTAGTCTCTGTAAGTGATACTTACACATCTGTGGGGTGCCCCAGTCCTACTTTCCTCGATTCAACAGTCGAGACTATCTCTCTTCCTTATCCTGAGGTTTCTGTAGTGATTCCTACATTGTTCACCAATGCAGGAGATACCAGTAGCACTGGTAAGAGCCCAAGCCAGACTATTACATGCTGCTGCCTTGTAATCTGAGCCATGATAGTCCCTCTGCAAAAGCCTGAGCCCATGTTCATTCACTAAGAGTCCAACAAACTCTTTGGAATCCTGAACACCCCATCTTTGAGCAAGGAATCTCAAAACCTCTCCAGGAATGACTGCCATGCCTACCACAGATCAAGACCAATGTAGAATGTTGTTTTCATGCCAATTGCAAGTGTCACACTTACTGGGAGTGTGCACTTTCTGGTTTTGCAACATTTGAAAGTGTTACCCATTGCTTACCATTGGACAAATGTTGAGAGGGAGTATGCACTGCCAGGAATGTGTTTGGGTGATGGCCAATAGTATTAATTGAATGTATCCATTATATGTTTGTGGCTGTCTGGGTCCTATCTGCTACCTCAGTGGTCATTTCAGCCAGTTTGGGCACTACTTCTCTACCTGCAAATTAGATGCACATAGCCAAATCTGTTTGTGCTAAGTAGTACATCACTCAAACAGTGGCTCTGCCAAAAAAAAGTATAAAAAAACGGAGAATTAATTGAAATGCAGAAAATCAATCTATGCATACACGATAGAAAATGTTAATACACATTAGATATGACTACAGAGGTCTGGATCCCCACTTTCACTACAATGCACCATCACAAAACAAGAGGGGGGGTTTATCCATCTTTGCTCCACAACAGCTTTGCAGCAAATACATGACATGATTACTTACACAACCAAGTGCAACTGAATGTACACTATCAAGGTGTGACCTGTTATTTGTAAATATACTATATTTTATATATTTGGATGTAATGCACTTAGTGATCCCACAACCTGTTATGATTATTCCTTGCAAATATACAATTGTGTCCTACATTTCTGTGTTTCTTGGTCATTCATCAGTTACCTGACCAGTATTCAGAGACATGCAGTGTGTAAGCCATTGTATATCATTTACCTTAAAATGTGTGAGGATATTAACAGGGAACACTTTGATATGCAGTTGCCATCAAATGAAGGGCAGGTTGGATGGCACAAACAAGCATAGACTGCTGTTTTGGGGGTGGGGAGCAAACATGGGTTCCTGTCATGGCACATGTAAGCATAGAATGTTCTTTGGGGGTGGACCCAGGCTGAGCTACTGTTATGGTATAAACAAAAATATATTGATCTTGTTACTTTCTTTGTTTTGCATCCTGTCTATTTGATTTTGTGATGGTGGTGGTGAAGTCAGAAACTGCTATGTGTCTCATTACTTTCTAACTTCTTTCTATTTCCCATTACAAAAGTATGGTGCTAAACTGAGGGTATGCAGGGATCATCAGTACCTTGGGGAGGTATCAATGTGTGAATCTTTGAGGCCTGAGACCAAGTACTTGCTAATAGACACATAAAAGTCTAATAACTCTCTGCTGTCACATGTTATATTATTTTCTGTACAAATATCAATCCTTGTATTTGCTTACTGTACCAAGTGATGAAATACAAGGACATGTCATAATATTATTATGTAATACAGTACATGTTCAGGACTTACCTAGTAAATGCAACAGTTGCCACAGTGTTAGTTCAGAGCTGACTGTGATGCAAGCAGTACACAGCCAATGCATGGAGTGGTAAAGGGTGTGGCTCTGAGTTGAGGCTGACAGAGGTCGCAGGGCTCCTGTACTGTGTCCTTGTCCACCCTGTAGCACCCTACAATGTCCATTTGTATATGTTGTGATAAGTTAAATGTGGCCTGAAAACTCTTCTCTGTCCCAGCCTAACCCTATTGAGAGCAGCAGCAGCACTGCCTGCAGCCTGTAGCACATACAAATGGAGTTAAGCAGCAGCAGCTCCTAACATTCTGTCTGTGTAGACTTCCTGTGTCTGTATTCCACTGCTTTTGAAATCCAGAGGAAAAAACAGCATGGACTCTACATGGTTTCTTTATAACTTGTTGAATAGCTCCACCAGATTGGTTGATTAGCATGCGATTCAGCTGTTTATGTTGTAATTAGCATATCTGAAACACAGCCTAAGACAGATGCAATCCATTAATAATCTACTCCATTATAAAAAGGCAAATGAGTAGCTAGCCAGAACTGATGGTGAGGATACTTGCTACATGTTCAGAAAAGCAAAGTATTTCCAAAGCTATCTTTACAGAGGAGTATTGAGTATTGAACTCCAGCAGGTATGCTCTCATTTTGTTACCTACATAATGTATACACTGGAATCTATTAATGAATAATGTGAAGCAAAGCATTTCACACTGTTATCTGTATGCATTCATTAGAAGTGTACTGATGGCATTTCCATGTTTGTCAAGCCATTTCCAAGGTACAAATGATTGACAATACATGAAAATAGTAAGCTGTGTGATACATATGTGCAACTGTTTTAGGAACAGATCCTTTGAATGCATGTTCAGCATTTCAATGTGTTTTATTAGCAAAATTGTTCATGTGCCTGTTCTTTTGTGGGTGGGAGAAGCAAAGAAAAGTTATTGTTATGTCATAAATTAGAATGGACTGTTGCTTTGGGTGGGAGCACAGGTCAGTTACTGCTATGACACATACAAAGATATGTTGTTCTTGCTACTCTCCTTGCTTTGCATCCTGCTTGTTGTTAGTATTTCACATCTGTAGAATGTTTTATGTTTTTCAGTGGGTACTACTAACTGCATGCCTTTACTGTTTTATCTAGTAAGTTACTTTGTAGTTATGTGATACTTATGTGTATTATCATTCAGTTGTCTTTTACAACAGAAAATGTCATTGATACATGTCATTGACCTCCCCCCTTCAGTGATGCCAAAAATACTATAATTGTTGATGTGCTCCATGACCATGGGGCTTTTCTTCTGGGAAGGAGTCATCCCAGTATGCCAGATAGGCTGAGATTATGGCAGCAGATCATTGCCAACATAAATTCCATGGGTGGTCACAGCCATCTTGTGAGCAAGTGTGCCACAGAGCCACTGACATAATCACCTCTACATGGAGACATGCAGCTGCTGTTGCCAGACACCAGAGGGTAACCGGGGGTGGACCTGCTGAAGAACGACCTCTCACCCTCAGTGAGGAATTTCTGACAAATCTTCTACAACAGGACAACTCACCACAGAGTGGCCCACAACATGTCATTGACATGGGCACCACTCCTTCTCAGTCCCAGGAAGAGCTTTCAGATAGTCTTTATTATATCACTGGCTCTAAACTGCTGTATAGTAAAAAATGTAAATAAAAGTAAAAAGAATTAAAATAAAAGTTAGTTCTGTGTCACATGTCTTTTTTTGGGATGGATATTGAAGATTTGTACCATGATAAGCTCAGCTTGGAGTCATCAGCCACATTCTTGTTGAAACTCCAAACCACTTTATCTAAAAAACAAAGTAAAAAAGTAAAAAAAGTAAAAAAAAGATTTAGAATGTTGTTTCTGATGAAGTCTGAACATTATTAAATCAAACAAGAGCACTAAAACATTCTTGGTGTTCAGCTCGTTTCCTTCCATGGTTTGGAGTTTTGTTTTTTTACATTCTTGTTGAACTTACACTTCATGCAGATATGGAGGAGTACATATAGTATCCCCTTTCTTACTGTTAAATACGATGATGTTGCCCTTACCTCTTGCTTAACTTATTTCAGGACCATAAAATGTCCAGTGACATATGCCTTCAGCAGATGCTAAGCCAAATAAAGTTATTTCTGTACAGCAGATCAATTTCTAGAAATATTATAATGTGTTATTTTAGGCCTGTTGTGTCTATGGCTGTACTGTCTGTAATAGTCGTGGCACTGTTAGTTGTTTAGCATATATTGCATCATAGCAGTGCAGGTATTTATGTGTGCCTCTGTTTCTCCCTTTTTATCACTGGTGATCATGACAGTGGAAATGTTGGCTCCATGCCACCTGATGTCAGTGTCTCATCAAACACTGATGATGATTGGGTGAAAGTGAGGCATAGCTGGGAGGTGCAGAGGTTGAATCCAAAACAGAGGTTGACATTCTGCTACCCCCTTCTTTTTCCCTGGACACAGCCAGTAGACCTATGCCTACCCAGTCCACTGTGCCCACAGATATAGGACAGGCTGAGTCTGGTTGTAGACAAAGTGTTGGTGAGGTGCCAAGCAGGAGGGTTGATAGGGGTGCTCAGAGGGAGCCTGCTTTCCTTCCTCCACCTGGTGCAGGTGTCTCTTCCCATGTCACTCAATATATGTTTAAGGCCATCATGAAGGCACAGACACATTCAGAAAGCTGCTCCAAACAAATGCTCAGGGATGTGGATGTGGCACATCCTGACATGTGTGACTGCCTCCACTATGTCACCGATTCACTGGATCAGATGAATGGCACATTGGAATGAGGGGTGTCTGTCATGGATTGAGGGGTGCCTGTCATGGAATTAGCAGTGTCTGTGATGGACCATCTGCTGGGAGGGGAACAGCATCCTCGTGGGCATAGGTCAGCCACAACATCTGATGATAGTCAATGTGGCTGTGCCTGATTACACTCCAATAGTAGCAGTACTTCTGCTGGTCCATCGATGAGTGTGCTGTCCACACCCAGACATGGCAGGCCATGGGGTCATGGTCCTGGGCATTCCCATGAAGAGACCATGTCCAGCAGACATCAGTCATGCTCAGGTAGCAGCACTGCATCTGACCTTGGGCATGGAGGTGCCACTGCAACTCCTGGAAGAGCCAGTTCTCATGGTTGGGAGCAATAATGACGCACTGCCACCTCTATCATGCATGGCTCTCACATGTCCAACATGCTAAGATGTAGAGCTAGCACTGAGCTTGTCTGTGTTCATTCAGATTCTCACACACCACTTTCACTTGGAGGACCCCTACAGATACACACACAGCCTGCCTGCTTCCCTTTCTCCCTCATGCACACTCACTGACGTTTTGTGTCAGCCAAGGCCTATTGCCCACACAGCACCTTCTGCAAGTGATGATAACTGTGCCATATCCCTGTTTTCTCTCTTTTGGATTCAGGGATACTCAAGCTTTGTGTCTGATTAACAGGATGCATACCTACACTAGTGCTTAGTATATCTGCATTTGTGTTGTTAAACCTATAATTGTACCTTTGCCTTGCCAACTTACACAGTGGATAGTATCATCATGTCAGTACTTTCTAGCATATTCTCTTGTAAGGGCTATAAAGTCAGGAACTGCAATGTATGTCATTACCTTATGACTTTTCTCTTTAATGCTTTCCAGTACATACATATGGTGCACATCATATGACACACCATCACATTCAGATCTCAGGATTGTCTGACAGCACTGTAGTCAAACTCATCAGAACAGTAATATAGTATAGTGCTCCCTTTTTGCACAAACCTCACCAGACACACGCAACAGCTGGACAGACCACAGGGCTTTCTCATCAAGATAACACAGGGCCTACTAACCATGACATGCTGCATGTGGGTAAATTAAAAGACATGTCACTGTCACCTGTCTGGTATCAAATTAAATTGTAACTGATACTCTAAGCTATTACTTTTGGCTTACGCACTTGGGTTTCAGGCAAGTTGCCTTACATTAAGAAGGTTTGTAGTCTACACTCGTGTAGGTGAAGACAGTAGCCTCTGCCCTTCTGAGCTGAGAATTTCTGGTTGAATGCTTATCGTGCCTGTTGTTCTAATTGTCCTTGTTATATTTTAAGCACTTGGTCTCTAAACCAGATTTTTTACATTAAGACGGTTTGTAGTGTAGACTCCTGTGGTAGGACTGGATAGCCTGCAGCCTTCTAAGCTGGGAATTGCTGGTTGAAAGTTTATTGTGTATGTTATTTTGAAAGTGTCTTAGCTCTGGTTCTGGCATTTGGGTTCCAGACCATTTATTTCATACTAGGAAGGCTTGTCGTCTAAATTCTTGTTGGAGTATTCCACTGAATTGATACTTTATTTAAACAGTTTTTTCTGCTGTTGTGATTCAGATTTTCTGTGCTTTGAATTTCTAGTACTTCTGCATTTTATAACATAGGCTCAATTCAGGCTTGCTGAATCTAGACTGTATTGTATCATTTCAACACTAAAACCAGCCGTCTTACATTAAGAATGCCCCCCCTGCACCCTTGTGGCAGAAGTGTGCAGCCAAGAACCCACATGAGTTGGCGATTGCTGGAATAAGGCTTGGCTTTTCCTTTTATTACCATTTTTTAAAATTGTTTAACTTCACTTGTATGCCAGCATCGTATTTGGCCAGATTTGCACTCAGTTTACCAGAGCTACTCAGAGCTTGCACTGCTGCCATGTGAGCAACTTAGTTGTGCATTGTGAAACACTGACACATTTTTCTACCCCTAACCCTTCATAGAATAGACACATTTTGTTAGTCTTACACCAAAGCCTGGTCCATCTATCCCACTTCCCATTAGTTACTACAGTATATACCTTCCATAATGGATGGACAGTTTCCCACCATTTCTCCAGGTAACCTGATTGACATGGGCATCCTGAGGCAACGTAGCAATTGCATGGTGTATACTGACAACCAGTTACTGCTAAAACAACTAATATAACATGTCAGAGCTGTACCTATACTATGAATTTGAAATCAATTCTCTCACATAACAACAAACCAGATATCAAACATGTTGTCAGCACACACACTTCATCTCTTGCACATAATAATCTCACAACACATAAACCCACATACATGGAGGTACTCGCTAGAAACCAACCTAAAGATCAGAGACCTCCCAAGTGCAAATCTACTACACACACTGTAGACCCAACAGAATCCACTACACATAATAATAGTGTTTATAGTACCCTAGCGAATGATTTAAATAGTGAATGCTATTTCATCGTACCTAAAATATCTAAACCACAAAATATCGAACATATAGAACAGTGAATGAATTTACTGTTCCAAAGCACATACACACAACACAACACAAGCACACCAAAATAAATAAACCACACACATACATTTAACAAAACCATAATTCTAACCCTACACTACTAGTGGAACCAATCCTCAACCACAGTGTAAGTACTAGCTTTGTCCAAGCAGGATGAAACACAGCAACAGTAATTCCCTTGCACAAAATGGGTCTGTCAACCAACCCTGGGAACTTTAGTCCCTTAAGCCTAACCAGCCATACCTGCCAGACCACAGGGAGAATGACCATGCACTTTATCAACAAATACATAGCTGACCTTCAAACTCTTGTCCTGATGCAATTTGGCTTCATTAAGGGTAGATCATGCTTATTAAAACAAGGTGGACTTCTTTGAGAATGTCACCAGAGCCCTGGATGAAGGCAAAACACTATATACAACTTATCTTGACTTAGCCAAGGCTTTTGACCCAAACCCCCTCTCAGGCATCATTAATAAACTCACACAACTGGGAATTAACCCATATGTCACCAGATGGTGTAGACAACTGGATCACAAACAGAACACATACAGTCAAAGTTGGGGATTCCACCTCTAGCAACAGACCAGTTACCACCAGTGTACCACAAAAATCTGTGCTGGGGCCCTACTGCTTGAAATGTATTTCTCAGATGGCCGGGGAAAATAGATGGCCTATGGCTTACATGTTCACCAATGACTGCAACCTGGGTGCAATCATTGAGTCCGCCAATGATGTTGACATACTACAAAAGGGCCTTACACAGACAAATGATTGGTGCCAAAGCCACAGACTCAAAATAAATGCAAAATAATGCATTATCATCCCTTTCAGCCAAGGGGGAATCTGCATATTACAATATTAACAGTACCCCCTTAGCTGAAACCCTGTGATGAGAGATATGGGAACACAGGTTGATAGCAACCTTAGCTTTGATCACCATGTGTCTACAGTGGTAAGGAAGGCATTATATGTTTCACATCTAATAAGTAAGGGCATCACATCCAGAGTGAAGGATGTTATAACTCCTCTGTACTCATCCCACATCAGACAACTAATAGAGTACAATGCTCCCTTATGTATGTACCTCACCAGACACCTGCTGCAACTGGAGAGACCTCAGAGGTTTCTCACCAAGACAATTCAGGACCTATAACACATAACCTGGACAGACTGAAGGCCCTGTCACTGTACTCTGTATCTTATAGGCTGTTAATAGGTGACCTGTGCCTGGCCTACAGAGCAGTCTCAGACCCTGGCCTAATGGAAATGCTGCACATTTACAAATGACATGGGACAAGCTTCAGTCACTCCAGGGATCTTAATCTAGCTTGTGACATTAACAGGACATGCTGGAGAGACAGATATGTCTCCCAGAGATTGCCACTCGTTTGGAATAAACTCCCAATTCACATAAAAACAGCTCCTCAATGACCCTATTTAAGCATAACTTAGACAACTAGATGGGAGGCTGTAAATTTACCCCAGGTGTGTCACCCATGTCCCTCTTGGATAAGGGCAGTTGATGCTGATCATACAATGTGCTGCAAATATAGATCATACAATTTGGTCAATAAGAGAACAATGGTGTAACCTGGCTAGGCTTATAAAGGCCATAGGGCCAGTAGCCTAATAACCTCCTAAGACCCTAAGGTGATGTCTGCCTGGGCTCCAGGCCAGTGTCTGATCCGGCCCTGGTGAGATGGTTGTATATGCAATAACCTGATATAGCTAATTACATCAGCACTGTCTGTTGAGCATGTGGTGGTGCATTCAGCATTGTCTGTTGAGCATATGGTGATAGCAGTGTCCTATATGCTGGTGTAAAAGGATCTCTGTAATGTCAAGTAACAGCTAACACACACACGCACCCAACTGACTGCAGTAAGAATAGAACCCCCTGCCTCTCTAAGTAGACATACTATTGTGCACAGTACCATTCACAAGTGCCATAGCACACTCTGACCTTTACATCTCTGCAGGCCAACTTATAGTAGATGACATCAGCAGTGCATGTTGGAGAGAAGGTGGAAGGCCTGCCTGAGATAGATGTGTAGGCAGTGGCATTTATCAAAATACTGGCAAACCATGCCATTGGAAAGGTAACTGTAGGATAGCATGTGTGCTCTGGTGAGTTGAGACACACACACCAAGTTGGCTGCAATGAGAACAGAACACCTGCCTATTTAAATACACAGCTTATAGAACAGTACTCTATGCAAGTACCACAGCAAAAGTCTGACTTTTACATGTTTGCATGTCAACTTATATTGGATGACAGCAGCAGTGTATGTTGGAGAGAAGAAGGTGGAAGGCCTGACTGAGATGGATGTGTAGGCAGGTGCAGGTATCAAAATACTGGCAAACCATGCCATTGGAGAGGTAACTGCAAGATAGAACATCTACTCCGCAGAGTAGAGACACACAGACACACCCAGTTGACTGCAGTGAGAACAGAACCCCTACCTTTCTACATACACAGACTACAGAACACAGTGCTCTATGTAAGAGTCACAACACAAGTCTGACTTTTACATGTCTGCATGTCAACTTATAGTGGATGACATCAGCAGTGCATGTTGAAAAGAAGAAGGCAGGAGGACTGGCTGAAATGGCTGTGTAAAATAGAAAACACAAGAACCAAGGCAGGATACAATGACTCAGCTTTAATGAGACACTTTAAAACAATAAAACACTTTAAAAACACAAGTAAAAATGTTCGCCAGCATGGCTTCTTCAGGCATAATACTGCAATAGTAAAATACAGTTTAAAATCACATGACACAACAATTAATTAAACCTATTTCTGCAATTCCCTTAAATATAGTTTTAAAGATTTTGAGCCATTCAAGCCAGGAGGAATGTGTGCTCTCAAACATATAATCCACTTATATTCATTCATTTCTGTAGCATGTACTATGCTCCCACTTCTCAGGGACTCATGAATAATACTTAAAACTAAGAACTTAAAAATCATGAGTAGATCCTCTCTCTGCTTGATGCTTATAAAGCATATTTGTGGGTATCTTCCTTTTACTTTTAGATACATGTCTACTGATATGCTCCTTAAGTTTCTGAATTATTTTGCCAGTGTAATAAGCATTACATTGTCACAAATTGCTAAATATACTAAATTTTCAGATTCAAAATTGCCATATACATTTACTCTAAATTCTTTTCTATGTAAGGTATGTTTGAATGTCTTACTCGTATTAATATATTTGCAAAAAGCAAGTAATCTCCGTGGTATCCCCGAAGTCTCAAAACAACCCACTAAACAAGTGTAGTGGGTCCAAAAACAAAACAGTGTAAGAAACTTCTCTGTGTGGAAGATTTTCAGTCCATATATCTCTAGTTAATCACTGTATATTAATCAGATCAGACAATAGTAGTAGAAGTAGTGAACTTAAACTCGTCTTAAGTCAAAACAAAACAAAACAAAAAATAATAGTAAAAAATATATAATTGCACAGCATTAATAAGTATTTGAAAGTAATCCAAGAAAGGCAGGCAGGCAGTCTGTTTCCAGTCAAAAATCATTTTCGACTGGAAACAGACTGCCTGCCTGCCTTGCTTGGATTACTTTCGAATACTTAGTAATGCTGTACAATTATATATTTTGTATTGTTATATTTTGTTTTGTTTTGACTTAAGACGAGTTTAAGTTCACTACTTCTACTATTGTCTGATCTGATTAACATACAGTGATTAACTAGAGATATATGGACTGAAAATCTTCCACACAGAGAAGTTTCTTACAATATATTTGCAAAACACACATCAACCACATCTATAGGTGCCTTTTTTAACTGTCTTCATATGTAAAAGGGTTTGTGGTTGTTCTTTGTAACACAGGAGTTGTTTCAGTTAAGACAGGAGCTGTTTCCAATTGGCACTACATTTATGTCCAAAGTTGGGATGTGATGAAATCACACTCCTCAGCTCTGGAATATCTGTAAGGATATGCCAATGTCTGCTTATAACCTCTTTAACTGCCTGGGACCAATAATAAAAACAAGAACAGTAATGAGCCTAGATGTCTTTTAACTTTTTAATAAAATACTAAGGCAGTCAAGAGATTATAAGCAGGCAATGGCAAATCATACAGATATTCCAGAGCTGAGTAGTGTAATTTCATCACATTCCAACTCTGGGCATAAACATAGTGTCAATCTGTATATAGTGGTGCTTCAGGGACTTTGGATTCTTAAGATGCCTATGTTTCAGGATAGATAGCCTCACCTTTTGAGAAGATGGCAGCTGATATATCTGAGTTGTTCCTTTCACTACTTGTAACTCAGGAATGTATTTTTCAAACCCATTGTGTCTGAGTTATGTAGTGAAATGGAGAATTTATACACAGATTTAGTAGGAGGTGTAGAACTGAATATCCATTCTACTTTGCTGTATGAGACAGTTGATCACATTACAGACTTTGAAAAAAGGCTGGTGGAAACTAAGAAAAAGAAGCTGCAAAGGGATATTAATGACTTCAGGAACTGTAATGTTTTCGTGTGGATCAACCACTGGGTAGACAGATCCACATGTCATGTAAATCCTGAAACTGTCCTCACTGGA
Source organism: Protopterus annectens (assembly GCF_019279795.1). Lineage (NCBI taxonomy): Eukaryota > Metazoa > Chordata > Ceratodontiformes > Protopteridae > Protopterus > Protopterus annectens. The sequence continues at coordinate 1,419,955,160 of NC_056725.1, forward strand.
TCTGAGCAATCACATGACAAAGATCCACCCACTGCCATTCCAACAGAAACTTTTGCTGCTGTTATAAAGTCCATGCAACCTTGAACAACTATTATTAAGAACAGGAATCTAGAGTCAGCAGTTACTTCTTAAAAGAAAAATAGAAATGTGGAGAAAGAAATTATTTTTGAGCAGTTAAGCATTACAATTGATGCAGACTCAGATCGCTCGACTTGATTGATTTTCCTTTTTTGTTAGAGCAACCACTTTCAGTGACACAACCTCATCCACAGAGAAAATGCTCATTCAGCTACCATCAGAGGGCGCAACATCAACCCATAACTCACAGCCAAATGAGGACTTAAATCTGCTTATGTTTAATCTATCTAAACATGTTTTATCAGTAGAGGAACACTCATTTCTCAACAGAACTTTGACTTTTATCCTACTTTTTTACAGGATGTTTCAAAAAATCTATCTGAGTTTAAATATATTATTAGGACACTTAATTTGAAAGTGTTAGTCGGTAATCATAACAAAGTACCCTTATAGGTCCCCAAACATTCTAGCATGTTTATTCCATATAATCACAATGTGATACAATTTTTTGAGAGGTTAGTTGAAGAAGAGATATAGAAATTGTATAATAAACAGAAAGTGGATGACTTTTATAATCTCACTCCAGGAGAATATGAAACAATCTCCTCTCTAGTCAATAACCAAGAAATTGCAATTAAAAATGCTGAAAAAGGAGGGGGTAGTGGTTTTAGACAGGACTTATTGTATGAGTGCAATGGAGCAAATGTTAAATAACAAGTCCTATGTGAAGATAACTAGGAATGAGTATAATGTAACACTTAATGACGTTTTGAAAATATTACATGATTTGCATATATAAGCCAGGATAGACACCCAACAGTTAAAGTATTTGGCAGTAGAGAACCCTAGAATCTCTTTCATATATGGCATCCCCAAGTTACACAAGTCATTAGAAGCCCCACCGTTAAGACCAATTGTGTCAGCTAGGGGGTGGGTCACAGAAGACATATCTAGATTTCTAGAGACACAGTGGAGAGCTGACTTTGAGCAGGTACAATATTGAAAGACACAGCTTATTTTTACATCAGTTATTTGAGTGGTCACAAACAACTGATCTCAAAAAAATGCCATTTTCATACACTGGACATTGATTAGTTATTTACAGTCATACCAAATGATCAGCATCCAGTTTGTCAAGAAGTACCTACTTGAATTTATTGAAAATATGTAAGCTTATGTTAACACTTTTTGTTTCATGCTAGAACTTGTATTAACAAATAGCATATTCTTGTTTCAACAACAATTATACAAGCAAGTGGGTAGTGTGGTAATGGGTACTCACGGCGCCAACACTTATGCAAATATAGTCATGTATATTTGGGAGCAAGAATTTATCTTGTCAAGAGTGAATCCATTCCTAAGCAATGTTGTTTTTTATCATAGGTTTGTAGATGACTTGCTCTTAGTTTTCAACAGTTTTTTGAGGAACTCACTAACATAGTATCCTTTTTGAAATTTAAGAAATGTTTTGGGAATGATAGGATAGAATCCTGGATACTACTATATTTATCAATGAGCATTTTATGATTGACACTATGCTTTATAAAAACCTGCTAAAAAGGATGCCTATTTGCACCATAATAGTATGCACTCACAGTTTATATTCAGCAATGTTGTCAGAAAGCAGATGCTGAGGGTCACTAGGATGAACACTCTGGACTCAAATAAGGATATCTAGTTGGGCACTATGGCATGCAGTTTTAAAACATGGGGTTACAAAGTGTGTAATGTTGATTCTGCTATTATGGAGACCAAGCAGTTACATCACACATCAGCAAAGCCACTGTTTTCTTGTGAGTATAATGGTGGGAGCAATAATAAAAACAAGAATGGTAATGAGTCTAGGTTTCTTTTAATGTTTAATAAAAATACTAAGGCAGTTAAGGAGATTATAGCCAGTCATTGGCACACCCCTAAAGATATTCCAGAGATGAGGAGTATGATTTCATCACATCCCAGTTTTGGACATAAACATAGTGCCAATCTGAAACAGCTCCTGTGTTACAAAGAACAACCACAAACTTTTTTACATATGAAGATGGTTAAAAAAACCACCTATAGATGTGGTTGATGTTTGTTTTGCAAATATAATAATAAAAGTAAGACATTCAAACATCCCTTACGTGGAAAGGAATTTAGGGTAAATGTATACAATTTTGAATCTAAAAATTTAGTATATTTAGCAACTTGTGACCAATGGAATGCTTATTACATTGGCAAAACAAATCAGAAACTTAAAGAGTATATCAGTAGCCATATATCTGAAATTAAAAGTAAGATACCCACAGATGCACTTTATAAGCATCAAGCAGAGAGAGGAGCTAATCATGATTTCAAGTTCTTAGTTTTAAGTATTATTCATGAGTCCCTGAGAGGTGGGAGTATAGTACATGCTACAGAAATGAGTGAATATCAGTGGAATTTACATTTGAGAGCAATCACTCCTCCTGGCTTGAATGGCTCTATATCTTTAATACCCAGTTAAAGGGAATTTCAGAAACAGGTTTAATTAATTGCTGTGGCATGTGATTTTAAAATGTATAAAAAGGACTGGCTTTACTATTGTAGTTTTAACCCTGAAAAAGCCTTACTGGTGAACGTTTTTACTTGCATTGTTAAAGTGTTTTAGTGTTTTAAAGTGTCTCATTAAAAGTGAGTCATTGTATCCTGCCCTGTTTCTGGTGTTTGATACTATTTTACTCTTGGATTACTTGGAATACCACTGGGTTTTTATTGCCTACTGTTGTTTCTACATTTGAAATGGATGTGTAGGCAGGTGCAAATATCACAATACTGTCAATTTATGGGATTGGGCCAGTAACTACAGGATACACACTTGCTGTTCTAGCTGGACACATACACACATACACACACACACACACACACACACACACACACACACACACACACACACACACATACACAGTTGACTGCAGTGAGAGCACAACCGCTGCCTAAATATACAGACTACAGAACTCAGCACTTTATGCAAGCACCACAGCACAAGTCTTTCTTTTACATGGCTGCAGGTTAACTTATGGTCAATGATATTGGCAGGCCATGTGAGGTACAACAGTTTGGAAGGCCTGCACAGGCACATAGATTCATAGGTTCATATGAGGCCAGTAGCCTAACTGTAGAATGCGTTCTGGGTGTGTAAAAGACTACCTATGTAAAAATACAAATACCCTTACTGAGCATAGTTGGATGTTTGAGTTTAGCAGAGCATGGTTGTCAGCACCAGTGACTGGCCCTGTCCATGAGAGAGCACACAACATTATATATTGCACTTTGTACTGTGGTTGATATATGTGTGTACAAAATACTGAGCCTCCAGGGCTGTACTGCTCGGATGGTGGGACAGCACATGTATGCACTGTGAATATATGATGTATACTTAGAATGTGCCCTGAATTTGCAATGTTTCCACATGTAGTGTTATGTCATACAAAGTAAATGGACAATAAACTCAGACAAGAAAGCATCATATATATACAGTTGTATAGCACAGTGAGCAGCAGATTTGTGAGATGGTCATCAAAGTGTACACACATGCAAATTGCACCTGTTTTTGTAAAGGTAAGCTGTGCACAAATGCGAGCCACATTGCTAACATCAGTAAAAATAATACTATGTGGAATATAGTGTATTTGAACCCAGGACCATGTGTATGGCAGTCTGACACTTACATCTGTTGCCACAAGAATGTGGAGGAAACAGTTGTCTATGTTGCACTTCATTGCTGTAAACTGCAGTGTCACAGCAGTAAAACAAAGGTTGCACACTCTGTACTAGAACCCAGTACCATCTGTACTCCAGGCTGGGTTTTCATAATGGCCAAGGGCATTAATTGAATGCATCCAGTTACTATTTTTTGGCCGTCTGTTTCATAGGTGGCCCCCAGTGCTTTGAGCAAAACAGATAAACACAGCCATTACCCACTTCCACTGTTTGTGCTATATTGCGAACCATGCAAAAAGTGCAATGAAAAATAAGAAGAATAAGAAAAAAAAAACAGTAAGGACACATATAAGTAAAATAAGTGTCTGCTGTCACGTGTTATGGTTCTTTTTGTACAACTCTATTAATGAGCTACATGATAGCAAAGCAACCATAGGTAGACCTTTTTTCTCTGAGAGAGTGGAATTAGACACAAACAGCAGCAATAGACCTGCTTTTGCTTATTTGAGTAATATTGGGTAGGTCTGTGAAATTATTAAGAAACATTGGCCCATACTTTTATCAGACCCTGACGTCAAGAAAGTTATTGACCAGGAACAAAAAAGACGATGGATGCGCAAGCTCAAATAACAATAACCAAACCAAGGCTTGCTAGGAAAATCCAAATAAAGGTCTTGAAACACGATGAACCACTTTATTTAAAGCAAATGTAAACACAGCAAATCACTAATCCAAAAGGCTTGACACCACAAAGTAGATCAGAATATTGACCAGGAACCAAAGTTCAGTTTTAGAAATAATCTTTCACTGAAAAGACAACTCTGCTCTTCAGAAATGTTAAAAAAGATGTTTCTCTGAAATCCACTTGTTGTGGTACTTTAAATGTGGTACATGTAGAGCTTGCAAATTTATATTTTCTTGTGCCTTCTTTTTTCATCAGCCTACTGGTTTAAGTTTTTATTTCGACCATTATGCAAAATGTGGAAGTTCTGATCTTGTTTATCTGACTATCTGCACTGCCTGTGATGCATTCTATAAAGGAAAGATGAACCGTACCCTTAGAGACAGGATTTTAGAGCATGTTTATGATATCCAAAGGAATAGACACACCAATGCTTTGGCAAGACATGTCAGAGCAAGAAGCATTGAACATTTATTTAGGTTTTTTGTTTTATATCTAGTTAGTCTGAATTATAGGGGTGTTGATATTAGAAATGTAACTGAGCAAGAAGAACAGAAGTGGATTTTGAAGCTTAAATCTTACTGTGAACCAGGCTTAAATGATAAAATGAGTATTAAGCTTTTTCTTAAGAGTCACCCACTGAAGCACTGACTGGGTGTTACTCTGTGGAGGCTTGATTTTTTTTAAGCTAGCTTACTGGTTGAATTATTTTTTCTGTGCTAGATGACATAATTGCTAAATAAGTCTTCTTTGGTGTTTAATTGGTTGTACTGACTATTTAAACTCTTTGTTTAAATATGTTTTTATGGTCTGAAGAAGGAATCTTGTTCAGAAAGCGCTAACCTTGTTTTTAAACTGAGTTTTTATTAAACTATTGGATTCTCAGCTGTGGTTGTTTGAAGTCATCCTTTCTTTCTCTACTAATTTGGTTTGTGTGGCTCCAGCTTTTGCTTGTGTGCCATTTCTTTGTGCTGCCTTGATTATATTGAGTCTGATCTTGCCCTCAACTCATTTTCTGCTAAAAGATCTTGGATATCTGAGGTAAGTTCATTAAGTCCTTCCACTAATTCTGTTAATTTTTTATCTTGGGTATTAAGGTTATTCATCAGTGATGCCTTAATTTCTCTAAGCTTGAACCAAAGTTACAAGCTTTACCATTTCTTCTGTGTCTTTGCAATGCTATCCATCCTTGTCTTTGGACTAGGCTGAATGCATATAGATTGCCCTCTTTTCTTATGTTTTTTTTTTTTCTTGCTCATTCAGGTTAACAGACAATTTATTATCTGATATCCTTTTAAAGCTCAAATGTACCTTTTCTTATTTAATTTAATTACAGATAATACTCAGAAGGAAAAATGTGGAATCACTGCGATCTAGCTTATTGCCATACCAGAAGATGTTAGCTCTAGGCCCTCTTGTTCATAATTTCTTATCTTTTAACAATTATGTCTCTGTAGTAGTTAACAAAATCTTCCATCTGGCTCCTCTAATTTTCAAACTCACCTCCTCTAGATCCAAAGAAATCTTACCTTCCTCTACTCAGCTCTTATTATACCCATTATTGAGTATAATGCATTTTTTCACAGGTATTTGCCTAAACATATCAGCCAGCTTGAGATACCATGGAGATTCTTAACTAAAAGATCAGTAGTCTCAAGACCGCAATTGTCCAAACATACTGGCAACTCTGTCTCTCTATCTCTCTCTCTCTCTCTCTCTCTCTCTCTCTCTCCTTGGTGTGTTATAGACTCCGCCCTGGGGATGTGTGGCTCGTCTTTCCAGCCATGAAAGATCCATCCCCCCCGACCTTGTAGTCCTTCAAAGAGCAAATGGTTCCACAATACCAGGTTAATGGAACTAAACTTTGCCAATAATTAGTATGATAGATTCATATCAATGTATTCCCGAAGTTAGGAACAAACTTATTCTACATGTCAAGCAGAGTAGCACCACTTTCACCTTCAAGGTAAACCTAGATAATTGGATGGGCAGTTTGAAATTCACCCCTGGTCTATCATGTGTTGCCTTGCTTTAGGCTGAGGAACTTTTGAATAGTGTTCATTAACTAGTCTTGTCATATGTAAACTGATTACCCAGTACTTGCCAGTGAACCTATGAGCCTATGAATCCACTCTCTCAACCAAAGTAAAACATGAAGAAATAAATTAAACTAGAATCATAAAGAAATAAATCCTGAAAAACATCTTGGACTTTGATTTCTCAGCAGTGCCATGCATAGTCTGTTGATTTCTTACTCCCATTAAATGCATTAAGATAATTTCTTATAGCACATCGAAGATCTAACGGTAATTTCTTTTCACTCACCATTTTCTTTGCTCTGTCATTTCACATTTATTTTATCCATTTCCTCCTCTGTCACACACAAAGCCTTTATAATCACACTTGCATTCTTTGCCTAGTTAATAGCACTGCTGTTACCATCTCTTAAATCTGTCTCTAGATGCTCAGATTCTACAGCTTGGCTCATGTCCTTGCCCATTTGATAATTTGAAGAGGGAGATTATTTCTTTCTCATGTCTCTTTATGTTCAAATATTTTCCATCTAATTTATTTCCAAGAAAATATGTGGAACATTTTATGACTTCAGCATAAGCGTTTCTCACTAACAGAAACACTGTTAATTGTAACAGATGAAACATTCACTGGCAGCTATTGTATGCCATTTTAAGCAAACTTAGATACATTATCCAGGCTTGGACTCTCACTTGAGAATTAAATGTGGCCATATCTGCTTGCTCATTGTTTCTGCTAAAACTGCATTTATGCAGTGTTACGCTGACTCGATTATCATGTTTGACAGACTAAAAATGGTGTACATTAGGGTGTTAAGTCTGCACATGCTGATACCATCTTCCTATGGACCTCATTTTCACTTCTGGTTTTCATAACTCTTGCCTAAATATTGTAATAGAGCTTTCAGTCATAGTATTCTTGTTGAATGGTCCTGTAGTCATTTAAAATTCTGTTTATTTATCCAAGCATAAATTAATGAAGAAACAGACTTATTTGTGGTCTAAATGTAAAGTTATAAAAAATACCAGTCCTAGTGATGCCAGTACTTGTTTTCACTAACTCTGTTAAGATGTCTTTGCCACACTGTTTAATGTAACATCATTATCTGTTTTGTTAGTTTTGTCTCACCTTGAACATTTCGCTCCCCCTTACTGACCTACTAATTTTCCTGTTAAACCCTGCAGTGCTCTGCTGCCGTTTATGGAGAAGGGAAGATCGAGCACTGATGGTCCATCATCCATGGTGGGATAGATTGTGCTGCATTCTGTGTTGAGTGGTCAGTGCAATTCATTAACTGCTGTAACAGGGCAGAATATGCTTGTGGTTCTACTGTGCTTCCCCAGGACTAAAAGCCTGTATGCTCCTTGGCAGATTTATATCTCTTGAGCCTTATACAATGTGGTTACACACCTGGCTGCCATCCAGTGCCACCCCTAACTGCAGGCTAAATCAACAACCATCCCACCTGGGTGAACAAGTGAAACTTCAGTCATTTACTTTAATCTCTCCAGTCCATCCTCCCATCACTCATTTTCATACCTCCTATCCAGCCTTCAATAATTCACTTTAATTGATCATATTTCCCCTCACTTTCATTCTCCTGTCCAGCCCCCACCCCCCCCCCATTCACTTTCATCCCTCTTATCTAGCCTCTGATCACTCAGTTTCATTCCTCCTGTCCAGTTCCACTGGCTCCTGGGAATGGTAACCAAATTCAGGTCAACAGAGCTGTTGTCAGGTTATTTTCATTTGTAACATGAAGCTGGTTGACGCTGTGATCATTTGATAGGCATGTGAATATAGGCATAGATCTAGTCCTTAGTAAAGCCCAAATACCTTTCTGCATGTACTTACTGTATGTATATTGTTATTAGAATGGATTTACTATGTTGACATAACATATTAACCTTTGTGTATACTGATTGCCATTATCTTGTGATAAGTGTTTACTATTGCACATACATTTTATCATTTTTTTACATACATACATACATACATACATACAAGTATTCAAAGCACAGCAGTAATGCAGTTCTAGCTTGCCAATTTTATTACTGTTTATGAGTTAGACCTTTTCATTTCAGGTCTTTACTGAACAGGAGGGTATGTTCAGTAACATGTTATTTTGATAACAAAGTAATTGCTAACTAACTAGTACTCCAGTATAACATCTTGGTATAATGTAAGGCATTTATTCATACTCTGCTGATTATTTCTCTGAGTATTCAGTGATATCATTTATTAACTGGGGAACAGCACTGAACCACATGGACTTTTTATTGTTTTGCTCAGCATCACACAGGCAAATAGAGGGGGAAGAGATTCAAACCCTGGACCACAAGAAGCTCATTAACATCTCATTGCCTTAATCCCCTGTGCTGTCAGACAGTTCATTGCTCATTAATGTCTACTATTAATGTAATCTGTATCAGTTTTTGTTCTGATGTGAATCTTCCTGTCAAGAGTACACTGGAACTAAATAGCTGCAGTTCTTTAACTGATAAAAGTGGCCATGTTTTCACATGATACAAGGCTGCTTGCAAACAATAAATGAGTACTACAGATGTCTTATCATGAAATAAATTATACCATGACTGGATAAATGAAAATGGGTTTTAACAAAAGAGGGTCACTCTGCCTGAGTAATGCAGTTAGGCTTTGCTTAGGGTTGAGCACACAGTTCTGGAGTACACACGCCCGCTAATTGGAATGGTGCTACAACACCACAGTAGTTAGAGTCACTGCCCCACAGCACTTGTTTATCCAATTTATTTCTTTTCTGGCTGCTTTTTATGCAGATGTTCTTCATGTTTCACTGTTGCGGTCATTACATTTGGGTAATCTGCTGGCAGGTTGCCCTCAGTTGACCTGATTAACAAAGTCTTGGATCCTGCGTCGGTTGCTGTTCCTTCTTCCATGACGTCAGGTCATCAGGGGTATAAAACATGCAGCCGATGCCATTACATCAGTCTTTCTTGCTGTGTGGTGCCCAAAGCAGAAGCAGTTCACAAGTGCCGGTCGGCCGACTCCTGAAATTTTCGGTTTCGAGTTTCAGAACCGAAGTCTTCAACTTAGAGCTAAGTACCCCATTGGGGAAACGTTTTCTTGCTCCTTACCAATGTCAGTAAAAGTTAATAATTGTATTACTTGTGGAAAGCAAATACCTCTTAAAGATTTTCATTCGTACTGTATTCCTTGCATAGGCCCTGACCACGATGTACTTTGCTGTCGGTTTTGTGCTTTATTTAATCAACGCACTATCTGTCGTTGGTACATTTTTGTCTCTAAATATTTCGGTTCTTGGTTTAATTATCCAGAAATGTCATTGGTTAGCCATCTGACTACCGGGATTCCAAAAAAACGCAAAGATAAAGACAGAGACAGGCCGCCGAGGTCCAAAACTACTGACGACGCTTCTCTTAAGACAGTCACCAGTTCTCCGGTACTCAGTGAGGTGCTTTCGCAGCCCCTGATACCTGCTACTTCTGATTCGCAGGCCTCTACTGAGACCCATTTGGAGTCTGGTATGCCACGAGATACTTCACCTATGGAACCCGTCGATGTCTCAACCTTGGATGGGTCTGGAGCAGCTGTGCAGGCACTGGCTTCTGAGGGTGTATTCAGGCCTACAGACTTGCATATTAAATCAACACCGCCTTCATTACTAAGGCCTAAATCTCGATCCATGTCTAAAAATCTGACGCCCAGGTCACATGTTCAGGCCCCTATACCTAAAAAACAAATGATAAAAATGGCTGAAGATCTAATTACTCTAATCAGGGGCAGTCAACCCCCCCCCCTCCCAAGAGGCCTAGGGCTGAGCTTGATTATGAATCTTCTGATCAGGATTCTGTTTCTTCTGACTCTTCTAATGACCTGGATTTGTCCATACCTACTTATGAGGATTCCGATGCAGAGGATTCCATTCCCTCTGCTTCCCCTCCTGAGGATTTTTCTTTTGTGGAAACTTTACCTACTTTAAGGGAGCATTTCCACTGGGAAAGCCAGTAATTTTTTGATTCAAAAAAGAGGCTTAGGGATTTCCTTCTTCTACCTCAGCATAGGCCTTTGTCTATACCTCCTGTACTAGACATTGTTGATGATGTGTTCTCAGAATCCAGTTTGGCCCCTGATTCCCTGCCTCCGGCTACTAGTAAACCTGACAGATACTACAGGGTTCCTGAGTCCCACAAGTTCCTTTTCAAAATTCCTGTTGCAGATCCAGAAACCATTTCTCAGGGGCCCAAAGGCATTAAGGCTTCTACTGCTAAAAATCCTACCCCTTCTGATAGAGACTCCAGGGTGCTGGATAGATGGGGTAAAAAGGTTTATACTTCTACAACCTTGGCAATCAGAGCTTTAAACTGCCAACTTCATATGTTAAAATATCAATAGCATATTATTGGATTGCTTAAACAGAAAATGATGTTGATTCCTGACTGTGTGGAAAATAAAGATTTACAGGATTTAATGCATTCTGCTGAACAAGTTGTAAAACATACTTTGCAATGTGGTTTTGATTCTTTAGAGGCCTCTTGCAGGGCTGCTGTTACTGGGTCTGTGCTTAGAAGGCATGCTTGGCTTAAGGAGCAATCTTTGCCTGATCACATTAAAGCTAAATTGTTAGATGCACCTCTAAATCAGAGCTGCGTGTTTGGCAATAAGGCTGAAGAAGTTCTTAAAAAGATGGAAGATAAAGCTAAATCTATGCAAACTGTTAAAGATTTCTTACAAGTGCAACCTCCAAGATTTAGGGGGCACTGGCCTACTAAGTATTGGTCCTTTCCAGCCACTTCCAGATCCTCTCAAGCCAAACCCAGACACAGCAAAAACCCCAGGTTTCAGTCCCAGGGGACTCTCAGAACTAAGCAGTGGGGGGACCTCTACTTCCAAAACTGGAAATAACAAGACCTCCCCATGGTAAACAGTCTCAATGACTTCCTTTTAAAATTCCCAAGCACTTATCTTTTAACTGCCCCTTTGGGGGGAAGATTGCTCTTCATGCAAAGAACTGGAAACTCATAACCCAGGACAAATGGGTTTTAAATATATTGTCCCAGGGATACAGATTTCATTTCCACATGTTGCCAACACCAAACCGGTGGCCAGACCTGCCCCCAAATCAGTGGGCAAAGGCTCAAAAAGAAGTATTTTCCCTGTTAAGCATGTGGGCTATTCAACTGGTACCAGAAGAGGAAAAGAGACAAGGTTTCTATTCCAGGCTTTTTCTGGTACCCAGAAAAGACAAATCATGGAGTCCAGTCCTGAACCTGTCTACTCTAAACACCTTTCTGGAGATTCCAAAATTCAAGATGCTGACTCTTCACCAGTTGCACCCTATGCTAGGCAAAGACCCCTGGTTGGCAACTCTAGATTTAAAAGAAGCATACCTGCACATCCCAATCAGGGAATCCTGCAGAAGATACCTACGCTTCAAAGCAGGCTACTTGCATTATCAATTCTCTACACTGCCCTTTGGCTTGTCTACTGCACCCAGGGTATTCACAAAGTGTCTGGCTCCAGTTATTGCATTTTGCAGGCAAAGAAATATTCAAATATATCCATGCCTGGACGATTGTCTAATTCAGGCAGAAAACCAGGGCATACGTTTAAATCATCTGGCGTTTGTAAAAAGGGTTCTAACTTGTCTGGGGTACACCATAAATGAAAAGAAATCACAACTGGTACCCTGTCAACAGATTACATTCCTGGGTGCAAGCTTGAATACAACTGCCCAGATGGCTTTCCTCATGCCAGAGAAGCAAATTCATTTGGTAACTTACTTCAAACAAGTGGCCACAAAAACCCTGCTATCTGCAAGACAAATACTGCAAGCCTTGGGGTTCATGGCCTCCTGCATTCTTCTAATTCCATATGCAAGACTGCATATGAGGAAACTACAGAGGTATCTAAAAAATCTATGGAGTCAACATTGTCACAGCCTGGAAACAATGATTCCTATCATACCTTGCCTATGCCTGGAGTTCCTATGGCGGGCAGAGGCATGCCACCGAAACAAGGGACTACCATTCACACTACCCCCTGCTGCCCAAACCCTAACTAGACTATGCATGGGGGGATCACCTGGCAGGGAAGTCCATTCAGGGCAAATGGAACTCAAATCAAATGCACCTACATATCAATCAAAAAGAAATGTTAGCTGTTCAGAATGCTCTGACAGCCTTCAAGGACTACATTCTACCAGGACAACTAATGGTAAAGATGGACAACACCATGGTTATGTGGTACATAAACAAGCAGGGAGGTACACATTCCTACCCCCTCTGCAGACGAGCCATGGCATTATGGAACACAGCCTTGAGCTACCCAGTGCACCTACAAGCTCAATTCCTGCCAGGAAAATTGAATACACTGGCAGATGGACTAAGCAGAAACCTCATGGACCCACACGAGTGGAAACTGGAACCACAGATTTTCAACATGTTGACAAAGCGAATGGGGCGCCCAGACATATATCTATTTGCCTCCCCCAGAACTATCAGTTGGACAAGTTTTGCATAAGAATACTCCACAAACAAGCCTGGAAAGTGGATGCTCTGTCCTTCAGCTGGAAAAACCTATCAGTCTACGCCTTTCCCACTCTTCTCTCCAAAGTTCTACTAAAAGTCAAACAGGATAAACCAAGGATGATTTTGATTGCTCCAGACTGGCCGCACCAACACTGGTACCCCCTCCTGTGCAGTGTGTCACAAATATCTCCATGGCACCTGCCTCAAACCCCTTCCCCTGCTGTCTCAGCAGGAGAACCAAATGCTGCACCCTCAGCTTTCAACATTGAACCTGGCAGCCTGGTTAATTACTTAAATTTACCTTTCTCATCCCTCAGCAAACCTGTGATGGATGTCATCTTGGAGGCGAGGAGACCTAGTACTAGAAAATCTTATGCTGACAAAAGGAAAATATTCTGTGCCTGGAACCAATTTTGAGGGATGAGCCAAACAGCGCCCAATTTACCTCAGATTTTGCAATACTTAACTGAGATGCTGCACAAGGGCCTGTCTTTTTCCTCCATTAAAATCCATGTCTCAGGTATTTCAGCTCACTATAACACAGAACCACTCCTCTTCTCTCATCCTCTGCTCAAGCAGTACCTCAGAGGGGCAAAAAACTTGAGACCACCCAGGACAGCTCCTACCCCTGCCTGGGACCTTAACTTTGTTTTGGAAAAACTCACTCTACCTCCTTTCGAGCCAGCTACTACAGCAAATTTAAAATTTCTTTCCTGGAAAATAGCCTTCCTTTTAGCAATCACTTAAGCTAGAAGGATATCTGAATTACAGGCCCTTATGGCAGTGGAGCCTTTCATCATCTTTCATGCAGACAGGGTATGTCTCAGGACCAATCCATCCTTCATGCCCAAGGTGGTTTCCAGTGTGGCTCTTAATCAGTCCATTCATTTGCCAACCTTCTTTCCCAATCCACAGAACAAAGGGGGAATGGATTCTGCATTCCTTGGATGTGTGCAGACAACTTAGATTCTACTTGGACAGGACTAAATCTTGAATAAAATCTGAACAATTGCTGGTAACATTTGCTGCAGGGGCAGAGGGGAAGGCTATTTCAAAACAAACCATTTCTAAATGGATAAGCCATTGCATTAATTTATCCTATAAGCACCATGGAAAACCTATCCCCCAGGGGATCAGATCTCACTCCACAAGGGCCGTATCTACTTCTGCAGCCATTCTCAGAGGTGTTCCTACCAGGGATATCCTAGAAGCTGCTACCTGGAGTTCTGTACATACTTTCACCAAGCATTATCATTTACCAATTTTCTCTAAATCCAGAGCTGGCTTTGCCACTGCTGTCTTGCAGGGCCTCATAGCTGGCCCTAATGCTGTATAAACTCCTCCTCCCAACCATACCTTTGGGAATCTACCCAAATATAATGACTGCAACAGTGAATCACGAAGAACATAGTACAGTTGTGTACACTTACCATAAATGTAGATGTTCGAGTGTATTCACTGTTGCAGTCCTGGTTACCCTCCCTCCAGCCCCCTATTTTATTCTGGCTATACCTCTACTTTCCTTTACTATGCGTAAAAGCCTTTTTGGTGTATTTGTTTTTGGTTGGAGGTATACTTTTGTGTTTTTGTGTTTATTTGCTCCCCATTAGGGGGGCACCTGACATCTGGGGCAAGAAAAACTGATGTAATGGCGTCGGTTGCATGTTTTATGCCCCTGATGACCTGACATCATGGAAGAAGGGACAGCAACTGACGCAGGACCCAAGACTTTGTTAATCAGGCCAATTGAGGGCAACCTGCCAGCAGATTACCCAAATGTAATGACTGCAACAGTGAATACACTTGAACATCTACGTTTATGGTAAGTGTACACAACTGTACTTTTTACTCCTTCCTGTGTTCATTTGGATTTTCACCAGGTGCTCCAGTTTTGTCCCACATCCTAAAGACATGAAGTGGGTTATTAGTGTTCCTTGAAATTGTCTGCTGGTGTGTACCTCTTTCAGAATACATTCCTTTTCTTGCTCTCCCTGTGTCATGGGAAAAGCTCCACTTCTCTTTAGATCCTGAATTCAGTTAAGTGGGTAATCACAACACAAACAGAATTCATGTAATGGCAGATAGTATATAAAACAGGAAGTACAGCGTGAAGAGTTCAAGCCATAAAATCTAAAGCTGTGAAAAAGGTAAGTGTAACTAAAACATACTGCACCTATCACAGGATCAACAGGTGATAGCCAGGATAGAGGTAGGATTGAGTACGCAATAATACTTGAGACGGTGAACACTTGTCTAAAGAAATTGCAAGAAAAAAACAATAGATGATATAACTGAGTGCATGACACGAACAACATCCACAAGTAACAGAAGAAGGGAAAGGATGTCTTTGGAAGAGAACAGTAATCTGTTTTTCAGAGCATTACAGTTTTAAATTCAGTGTAGTATTAGGGATGGAAACATTTAAAAGCTTTTCATTTTTCTGCAATCGGTGTGCATTCTTTTTTCATATCATTTTGTTTCACTTTCCAAACATCTGAATGACCCTATATGAAATAACACTAAAGAAACATTTTGAGTGAGCATCTGTTTATCAGTGCTTAAGTAACACCGTTTGATTCACTTCACCATCTTCTGCTGAAACCAAAGAAGAAAATATTGGCATTATTCCCAGGCAGTATGCATCAGTACTGATATTGTTCTATCGTAAAGTACAGAATGGGTCTGGCTGTCTATGATAGATATACTGTGTTAATAATAATTGCAGCATTGGTTTGAAACTGACTGTATCAATGTCAGTAAGTGTTTCACTCCAGAAAAGTTCAGTCTCCTTTGAGACATATCATTTAATACTTTCCTGAAGACAGTTCAATGAATTTATTGACACTAAGCTATGTTATTTAATGAGAAATATGACAGCTCACAAGCAATAAATGAGCAGTGTGACTTTTTTTAAATTAAATAATTATTCAACAGTGAAAGATGTTGCCGGAATCTGTATTGTTTCAGTTTATTAAATATAGTGACACCATACACACAACATGTGTTACAGCATTTCAAGAAACATTTGCTGTTTAAAGACTACTACTTGCTGCTGTCAATTATATAATGTTTATTATTTTGAAGGGCCAGGCTAAGCCATGGCAGTAATAACGTTCTTTTACTTAAGCATGTACATTAGCAGCAGTGAGCACCCTAGAAAACTCCATAGTTTATGTGCATTTTGTATTACACCTCAAAAAAATATGCTAATACGACAGTAGAATATACTAATACGTAAGAATCTGAAAGTATATTGAATGTAGGCATAAATACAAACAGTACTGAAGTTAACTAAAGGAAATAAGAATCGTAGAATGTGAACATGTTAGCTGCATCTGTCCCTATTCTTTCATGTTTTTTAATTTAAAGGTAAGAAAGGTAAAAAGGGTCATGTCTATTTACCATCATGCAACAGTAAAACAGGTGGATACTGTGAAATACTGGATCAAATCAGTCGTTACACACACACACACACACACACACTTATGAGAGAATGCATGTTTCATATAAAATATATGGCTCTATATTATATTGTCGAAACAGCATTACAGAGAATGCCATTTCGATAACACATAAAAAGCGAAATTCAAAAACGAAACCCCAGGTCACCGATGTTTTTTCCTTGGGAAAAAAATCAGTAGACCAACAATACACAATACACCAGTCAAAATAATATACCTCTGAGCTGGTATCTGAAACCAAACTACTAGGAGTCCAAATAGATGGCAAGCTTAAATTCAGCTCCCATCTACTACTAAACATAAAAAAAAACACCAAAAACTTGGCATGCTCTACCGACACAATCGGTTCCTCACCTCAACTACTAAGCTGACTCTCTCTACTACATTTCTCTTACCCTCCCTTCTCTATGGAGCCCCTCTTCTAACAAACCTACAATCATCTCTCAAAACCAAACTATCCTCTTGTTACAATAAAATAGCCAGATTCGCCACTAGCAACAAAGCATCAACCCATCACTGTGAACCTCTCCACAAACTCAACTGGCTAGAGCTACCCAACTACCTCTCTTACACTCAGCTCACCTATGCTCATAAACTCATCTTCCAGCCATCCCTCTGTCCCACACTCTCTACTACCTTTAAAATGCACCACACTCAAAGATGTCTAAGATCAAACAATCAAAACCTTATAGAAGTTTACAGACCCCTCCACACTCCAGGACAAAACCTCTTGTCCTTCTCATTAGCACGTATATGGAACTCCCTCCCCCCCTCCACTCGTACCATTACTTGCCTCCCCATCCTTTAAAAAATCACTCCACTCTCATCTAACCTCCACATGGGAGTGCTCCTGCTCCCATCCCTCATAACCTACTCTTTACTTTTTCTCTTCCTTCTCTCAACCCCCAGGTAGCAAATTCATGCTTGCTTCCAGTATACAACTCCTTACAAGTATCTAGCAACTCCTTATCCTACTGCATCTAACTACCTCTCCTCAATCAAAAAAAAATGATGCCATTATTACCTTTGATTGTAACACTCTTGTTCTGTCTAATTATCAGAAATTGTATAATGTTAACCTCACTAATCCTCATGCAATCTATGTGTGTATCCTAATCTTTATGTAATCTGTATTTGGAGCTTTTCTCCCCAGGACTCCATTGAAAACAGGTTCTTCTGACCCAATGGACTATCCTGGTTAAACAACTGCAAATAAATAAATAAATAAATAAAATAAATAAAACATTTCAAAGTGGAGGGCTTCACCCCACACCCCCCAATGTGGGGGGCTGTGCCCCCACACCCCCCCAGCTAAATATACCAACTCTGAGATTGCACTACAGTGGGTTAAACGACAATGTCACAGTTCAGGCCAAGCGATTTTTTTCCCTAGGGAAAAAAATTGCTGACCTGAGCTTTTGCTGTTTTTGAGTTTCACTCTTTATGTGTCATCAAAAAAGCATTCACTGTAATGCCATTTCAACAATATAATATAGACCCAAATATGAGAGTGCTACAAAATCCTAAAAGCCCAAAATCCTAAGACCAGAATCTTGAAAGTTCAGAATACTGAAAACTCAAAATACTGAATCTCATAATACTGAAAACACACAGGATACCAACACTTATTATATTCCAGCGCAAGTACATACAGAAACAAATAAAAGACAAACCATATTACTCTTCAAAAAGTATAAGCAGGGAGGAAATGCCCCTGCACCCCCCACACCCCCTGCTACTTAACTATATCAACTCCAAGATTGCACTTAGTGTAGTGAAGTGCAGTCTCGGAGGTGATATATTTAAGCAGCAGGAGGTGTGGGGGTGCAGCCCCCCCACATGGGAGGTGCAGGGGGCTTTGCCACCCTTCTTATAGTTGAACAGTAATTTGTTTCTCTATGTACTTGTGGTACCTAAAGCGTAAAGGGTATATACATGAACAAATAATCTGAAAGAAGGATCAGAGTTTCATAAGGAGCTGTCAAGATATTTGACAATTGTGTTTTTTTAATTAAGAAAGCAGTAATTAAACAAAATGAAAAGGAAATGGATATGCTGTATAGGTAGATAGAAAATGTGAACAATAAGATTATGAATTATTCACTTTTTACTGTGGAAGATGAAAAAAGTAAATATGTTAACATTATGAAAAATGTGCTTGTATAGTGAGAAGAAAAAGTAAAAAGTTGGAAAGGAACCAATTAGAATATAAAGAAAATAGAAGTTGCCCTAAGCCCAAACAAGCTAATGGAAATTATTTTCAAATGCAAGATGGAGTTAAACAAGATAATGATAGCTATAATAAAAGAGAAGATTTTTATAAAGGAGATTATTGTACCCTAGTAGGAAGATACCACAAAAAGCAAGAAAACAAGGGTAGTAGAGAAAATTATAATATTCTAGATATAAATGACCCTTTAGAATTTCCTCTCCTAAGAAGGTTGGAAAGCATAAAAAGCAGACTGGTGACCTATTAAAGTTACAACAGGGAAAAGGGGCAATTACAAGACAGGTAGAAAATAATGATAAAGGAACAACAGAGATATCTTTAATTATAGTAATAAAGAACTTAATAAAACCTATTTTAGTTTATTTATGAAAAGGTTGAAATGTGTACCTAATAAAAAGTGACATTAGTAAATTGCTAATAGAGCTTAAGTTGTTCATCAGGGAAAATAATCTGGCGTTAATGTTTGCAAGTGAAATGGAAGAAAAGAGTATTGATAATTTTGAGAGAAAAAGTACATACAATCCTGCAGTACATCCTCAGTTAAACATTTTTTGAAGTAGTAGTAGAAAGTGACTTAATGGACATACTCAGTAAAGTAAAAGTAGGCCCTAACCTCCCCTTACAAGAAAGACAATTGTTGGAAGAACTAAGTAGGAAGAAAAATGCTAGGATCATGAGGCCAGACAAAGGGGCAGGTATGATGATGATGGATAATATAATTTATATTCATAAAATGTAGGAAATATTGGGTGATGAAGAAGCGCAGTTGAGAGTCTCAAAAATGAAATAAATATCGCCTATTCAAAGATAGATTTTGCTTTAAAGGAATTACTTTTGGAAGGTATGATAGATGTTGATACTTATAACTTTTTTTATGGATGAATAAACCTATTATATCATTGATCTTTGGAATCCCCAAGGTGCACAAAGATGCACGAGATCTAACACTAAGGCTCATAGTGGCTGTGGCAAAAGGAGATACTGCCAGCCCAGCTAGCTGAAATTTGTAAATAATTATATGTCATTTGTGAATATTAACATGATTTATATAGAAGTGTGGCAGAAAGAGATACTGTCAGCAAACCTAGCTGGAATTTTGTAAATAATTATATGTAATTTGTGAATATCAACATGATTTATATTGAAGTGTGACAAAGTGAGATACTGCCAACACAGCTAACTGGAATTTTGTAAATAATTATATGTCATTTGTGAATATCAACATGATTATATAAGATGCTTTTGTTACAACTGTATTACAACTGTATGTCATGTGTATATCAAACTTGTTTGTACAGACGTGTGTTGAAAAAAGTTTTGCAAAGTGCTTGAAATGTAACCGCAGTGTACCATTCTGGAATAGAACAGAAATGTACATGCATTATGGTAACTGTTTAAGTGTATATATTTTAACAGTGGAAATTGGAATACAGGAGGTTAACTTCAGAAAAATAAATGAAATTAAATTACTTTATGGCTAGGCCATAAAAAGATGTTATCTTTCAGTTTCACTGCAACAACAGACACTGTGCCTATACTAGGGAGCGTTCTCTATTGTCTTTTAGGTGAATAATTACTAGTTTTGAAATGTGAAGGGGTGCAATTGTTTTATGACTTTCACAATCTGCCAAAAGATCTAAAGTCTATGTATTTTTACAGGTAGATGCTAAATATTGCTAGCTTTCAGCAGTGGGGGTTTCATCTGGGATAGAGTCAGATGACAAGAAATTGTGTCATTCTGCAAGCTAGCCCAGCAGTAATATTTGAGATATTAATTTAAGAAGTCTCTTAGAGAGAGAGACAGCATTCTGTATTCTGTCTTTGACCTCACAACAACTAAAGAAGATCCATTCACCACATCTGCCTTACTATTAAGTAAGTTAACTAGGGTAAAGTAATTATCTTAGATTCAGTCAGGAATACAGTGAGGCATAGTTTAAATGTTTTCTTTATTTATTTGAGACTGTCCTGCAATGTTGTTTTAAATATTCCTGTGATTTTGAACTCTGATGTCACTGTAAATATATACTGAGCATTTTTGTTCATTTATTATTTATTATTAAATATATTTAAACCTTTTATTGTGGCTGATCTTTGTAGAGAGATTTAAGTTTTGAGAGTACTTGCATATTTATTTTGTGACCCTGTGGGCCACTCATAATAGCCTTGGTGTTGGTCAAACTACCATTTATATTAAAAGTAACATTACACAGTAAGATTGGACACCCTCGTTAAGGGCCTTAATGTAGTTGATAAAGAGCAGGCTGGTGGAAGTGATAACTGCGTTATAGTCTGGGCAAAAGGGGGCATAGCTAGTAAACCTGTGCCAGCCTTTCCCATGTGTGTATATATGTGTAGAAATCAAATCTCAAAGAGGGTGTGTGTCAGCTACTTTGGGCAGGGACTTGAAGCACTGGTTAGACAGAGAGGGTGCTTGGCCACTCAGCTGAGACCTTATCTCTGTAACTGTGCCAGTAAGCAATCTTATTGGAGATCTGGAGAATGAGGGAGAAACCAGCCACGGACTGACTGTAGTCTCTGTGTGCTCTTAAGGGAAATTGCACTTGATGCAGAGAGCTACATCAGGAAATACTGTGTGTGTACCTTCATCTTCTCAGTATACACACTCCACTATTGCCAGTTTTGAGGATTGAGGCTCCCTGATTACTGGTCTAGTGGTGGGACATCACAGTGGCAGCAAACAGATCTCAAACACATCCGTTACCTAAGTATATAAATTTGAAAATAAAAACAATTTGGACAGAACAGGAAGGAATTTTAAAGGATTCTTAGCATTTCTTAAAAGTAGTTGAGAAGAAATTGTATAACAAAGATATAATATTTGTTACCATTGATATTGTAGATCAGTTTTCTGTTATACCACACCAGATAGGCTTGGAATGGTTTGAAGACTCTATGGTAGATCAAAGAAAATTTAAGTTAAGGATTTTAGAGTATTATTAGAATTGATGGAACTAGTTCTTAAAAATAACTTTATACATTTTGAAGGAGAATTCTTTAAACAAGAAAAAGAGGAGTGTTATGCTCCAAGTTATGCAAATATTGTATTGCATACTTGAGAGAAAAATATATTTTTAATTTCCCATATACAAAATGTTGGAATATGAGTCAGAGATACCTAGATGATATATGTATCTTCTGAGCTGATGCAGAAGAAAAGTTTAAGGAATTCTTAAATTTTATTAACAGCACTACAGAGTTTCTTAGATCCACCCATAATACTGATTAATAGTTAGTTAATTACTTGGTTGTAACAATACACAAAATTTTAGCTATTGATGAGTTTAACTCTACAGTTTATAAAAAAATACATTTTCTCATTCATATTTATATTTCATCAATGTGCATCCTTATAAACAAAAGAGAAGCATGCTGAAGGGCCAATTCATTAGAACATCTAGGATGTCCTCGAATGTGGACTTTAAAAAGGAATGTGATAATTTAAAAACAATATTTATGAAACAAAAATATCCAGTTAACTTAATAGAAGAAGTACTAAATTAAGTGAAAGAAGGGAGAAAATATAGATATAGTGCCTTATTAGGCAAGGCAGACATGAGCTTAAAGAATAGAGGGCAAAGTAATGGTACTAATAAGAGGATGGCAGAAAAAGATAATGCTGCACGTAAAGGGGTACTTACTATGAATTTTAAAAGAGATTATAATATTATTAAAAATAGTATTTCTAAAAACTGGAACATGTTTGCAAATTTTTCTGACTTGAAAGGGATATTTAAACAACTGTTAAATTCTCCTAAAGAAAGAGTTGAAATATTAAAAATTATTTGGAGATGGACCAACATAAAGGATTGGAAAACACAAAAAAAGAAAAGCAACATATAAATCTGGTATATGTGCCAAATGTTCCTTTATTAGCAACACAGAAAAAAAAAGAAAAAAAAAAAATATATATATATATATATATATATATATATATATATATATATACAGAGCCGAAATAGATACATACAAGCTAAAAGCTATAAAGGAGTGATCTATCTGGCTCAGTGTGAAAGTGTAAGAATTGTGTAGCTTTCTATGTGGGGAAGATAGAACAACCCTAAAAAAAAGAAGAATTTATGAACATCTCTATGACATTCAAAAGAAATATATAATGAATGCATTATATAAGCATTATATAAAATGTAAAGAAGCTATTTTTATATTTTTTGTGTTGGAAGAAATTTTGCAAAATGTGAGGTGGGCTATGGGAGACAAGATTGGAATACCAAGAGCTTTAGTGGCAGCTTATTTTGGAAGCCAATAAATCTCCAGGGCCAAATGAAAATATTTCTCTGGTTCCCACATGTTGAACAATGTTTTTATGCTCATGTTGTAGTACAACATGTAACTGAGACTATACTGTTTCTGTATTTTGTAATGTCATTGTATATGCCATGAAGGAAAACAATAAAACTATTTGAGGAAATATTTTAAAGAATCAAAGCAATTAGTGAACTGGTTTAAAATCTGGTGAGGAAAATGTGTTAGAGAATAAGGTTTGGTTTTCTGACATCATGTTATGAATCTAGACAATATTTTCTAAAATTAATTGGTAGATATTGCAGCAGAACATTTTTGTACTTTCCTTCTGCCACCAGAACCAGTCCTATAAATATATAAGTGGTCCATTCCATTAAATAAGAACCATGACAATTTTATATTTCATTAGATGCCGTAGGTACAAAGAATAATCATCAGTTATTGAATGCATTGTCCATTGGAATCCTTCCACTATCTCATTCTGTGCTGAGTTCTTAAGTAGATAAAAGCTTTATATAAAATATAAACAATAGTAGATTGTTTACTAGCTCACAAAGAAAATGACCATGTCCTCTGCCAGTGAACAGAATTCAGGAATGGCTACTGATTGTTAAAAGAGTCAGGAAGGGACTGACCAGGAGTGAAAGACTGAGAGTCCAGCACCCAGCATTATCATATAACAGCGTACACTGGTGGTGGGGGGGGGGGCAGACTTACAGCTCAGTGCTTCTAGTGCACAGAAATATGACCGTGAACAGAAATACACAGGTGCAGAGCCAAAAGCACAGATCTTCATGCATGCTGCATGAGGATTATAACCTATACCCTACTTCCTTCTCATTTCCTCTCTGTCCCAGTCCACTGCCTCTGTTTCTCACTCTCTGGCCTAGATGTTCATACAGAAGACAAAACTGTGTTTTTGGCAAGCCAAGGACAATTCTTGTAGAAGTCAGAGAAAGATAAGCCCGTAAATTAGCAACATAGGGATAAAGATTGAGGGGATGGACAGCCAAGAAGGTCTGATGGCATTATTGGTGTTTACAACATCAGTGCAGAGGCCACAAAAATGTAAAAAAGGCAAAAATAATAGCAGTGAAAGTCATATCTTGATGAACAGTATCTGTAACAGAAACATAAAATCTGAAGTTTGGCAAACAATACCCTTTTTGCACATTTATTTATTTATTTTATTTATTTATTTAAATTTGTTGACCAGGAGTGTCCGACCGGACGTGGGTCCATTTTCAGCAGAGGCCCGGGGAGAAAAGCTCCACAGTAAAATAAACAGACAGTAGTTACATTGGATTACATAGCGATTAACAATTTAACATAGAAATTACTTACAACATATTTACAGATGAAGAACATAGTACATCAGTAGACAACTAGAATCTTTATCTGTGAAGTACATAACAGGCATTAACAAATGTAACAATGAGAAGTTCCTGCTGTATAATAAGTACTAGGCTTATGAGCATCTGATCTTGCTATCATCAAGGTAGTTAGTGGAGGTGAAAGAAAGGTAGTAGTTGGATGGAGTGGATGATATTAGAGTGGGAGTTGCAAGGGCATAGCCAGCATGTTTTTAGGTGCACTTTTAATAAAGTTTTGAAGTTGGGGCATGATGGTATGGAGGTAATTGTGGGTGGGAGTGAGTTCCATAATTTGGCTATGGCGCAAGAGAATAGTGCTTCACAAGCAGAGTTATTGGCTTTAGTGATCTGCAAGTGATTTTTGTTGCTGGATCTTAGTGGTCTGGTGGTGCGATAGGGTTGGAGTAGATTCTGGAGGGATGGGACATTTAGTGGATGGTTTACTAGTTTGTGGGTGAGTGAGAGTTGATACCACTGAAGGAGGTGAGGGAGTTCAAGCCAGTCCAGTTCAGCAAGTGAGAGACAGTGGTGACTACGGTAGTTTGCCCCTGTGGCGAACTTGGCGATTTTGTTGTAGCAGGTCTCTAGCTTGTTTAGATCACATTGCCTTAGGTTGGTATATACTGGAGAGACATAAAGTAGGGTGGAGATAAGGTGGGAATTTGCTATTGAAATCTTTGCTGCTTTTGTGAGAAATTGTTTATTTCTGTATAATGCTCCTAGTTTTTGTGGACTTTTTTTATGGTCATGGATATGTGAATGTCAAATTTTAGTTTATTGTCTATTTCCACTCCTAGCAATTTGGTGTGTTCAGTTGGGTATATAGTGGTGTTGTCTTTTGCTGTGATGTTAAAGTGAGAGTTGTTTTGAGTACGTTTGGTGGGTTGGAAGATGAGTAGTTTAGTTTTGTTTGGGTTGAGTATTAATTGGGCATCGGATAACCATGTTTCAACAGAGGAAAAGGCTTCTTGTGTGACTTTTTGCAGTTTGGGTAGGGACTGGGCTGAGCAGATGATGGTTGAGTCATCTGTGTATTGGATGAGTGTGCCATGTTTGGTGGCAGAGGCTAGATTATTGGTGTAAACAGAGAAAAGTAGGGGTCCAAGGATGGATCCTTGGGGAACCCCTATGGAGACAGGTAGTTGGGGAGATATGTCATTCTGCCATACAACGGATTGCTGGCAGTCAGACAGGTAACTCTGAAACCAGTTGGTGACTGATTGTGAGAAGGATAGGTTATTGAGGACAGAGATAAGTTGTTTGTGTGGGACCATGTCAAATGCTTTAGATAGGTCTAGGAAAGTAGCAGAGGAGAGATAGCCATTGTTTTTATACTGAAGGATAGTGTTAGTAAAGGAGAGTAAGGCAGTGGTGGTGCTATGGTTTGGTCGGAAACCATGCTGAGTACTGGAAAGGAGGTTGTTAGTAAGGAGGTAGTGTGAGACCTGAGAGTGTATGCATCTCTCTAGTATTTTGGAGAGTGGAGAGAGAATAGCTATGGGGCGGTAATTGGTTAGTTCTGCAGAGGGTCCGCCTTTGTGGAGGGGAATTATATGTGAGACTTTCAACAATGTGGGAACGTAACTTTCTGACAGAGATCGGTTAATCAAGATGGATACTGGGTAGGCCAGAGCATCAGCTGTGATTTGTAGGTATTCACTTGGGAGGTTGTCTGCTGCTAATTTGGTGGGTTTAAGGTTAGTTAAGAGTTTTTTTATGTTGGAGGTAGGTACAGGAAAAAAAGAGAAGGCAGTGGGGAGATTACTAGTTGAAGGTGTGGGTTGGAGGGGAGGGGGGTTGTGTTGTTTAGCTAGTGATAGTATGCTTTGGGTGAAGTGTGTGTTGAATGAGGTAGCAATATTTTCTGAGGAATGAGGGATGTTAGGAGGAGGGGTACTGACTTTACCTGGGTGGAGGATGGAGTTTATGGAGGACCAGAATTGTTTGGGGCTGTGTTGTGAGGAGTCTAGGGCAGACTGGTAGTATTGGAATTTGTCCTGTTTTATTAGCTTTTTGACTCTATTGCGTAGTTCTAGGAATGTTTGTCTAGCTGCGGGGGGTTTGGTTTTGCGCCAGTGCTCCCAGGCTTTATCCCTGTTTTTCATTTCTGACTTAGTAGTTTTCTGTAGCCATGGGGAGGGTTGTGCTTTGGTTCTGGAAAATCTTATGGGGGGCATGGTAATTAAGGATGTTCAGGAAGGTAGTATTAAAAAATTCAAATTCAACATAAAAGTGAAAAAAATGTTTTCTTGTAAATGTTTAATTTTCATCCAGCTTCCTTAGCTCTGTCCAATATTTTTTTAAATATAAATGAGCTGTCTTATAACAACATTGATAACAAATATTGGGTTAATGAAAATAAAAGATCAGATGGGTCTTCATTTTCTTTAGTTGTGAGAGATGGATTTGAGTTTAGCTTCTGAAGGCTAAAAGTTCCATTGGCTTTACACTTTGAGCACAAGAATAAATACTGTTTGTGATGTTTACAGAATGAGATGATATTAACCTTAATCTAACAAAATGGCAAAGTACTGACATATAAAAACTAAATGCTAAAGCAATGTTCACAATACATTATGTGTTTTTGATAATATAATCACGTTATCTACTAAAAGGTTTCCAAAATGATGATCAGATTGCTGTGTGCCTGCCAGTCTGGTGGGAACTGATAAATTCATTTCTATGGCAAATGCTTTATAACTCTGACGTGCGCCTAAAATACTAAAGCAAACTATCCTACTGCTACCAGGAAGCAGTAACACTTAATTTAAATTAACCACCCATGATGCTAATGTCACTTCATATTTTGTGATAATTAAAGATTGACGACATGTTACAATTATAATTATACTGCTTGTTGTCACAAATATGTAAATGGAACACATCTGTTGTTTTTAACTGAGTCATTTAATTCTATGTTCAGAGTGCTAAACTATAAACTGGGGAACATACAAAACTGCGCTGTAATTTGGCATTTCAAACAGCAACTGACTCAATGTACATGAAATTCCTTCCTCATTGTCACATGTCAGAAATGAGCAACAGTCACCAGTATACCACTGTAAAAAATTCTAAAAATTCAATTCAGCTTTATTCTACACTGGCCGTGAAGCTGTCAACTCTCAAGTCATTACAAGTTTAGACTACTCACTTCTTTGCTTCACAGCTTCACAGAGTTGATATACTTTGCTTCACAGTTTCACAGATGTGATTGTGATTGTTAAACTTACAGCATCCTTTTAGAAGCTCTTGATAGTTTTCCTGCTTTGTATGTATGAATGTGCATGTTTGCCTGTGTGTATGTGTGTGTTGTTTGACTGTTGAAACAAAATATGCATGTTTTGATTTATCTTATCTATATCTACATCTATGTCTATATTTGTATGTCTCAATAGCTCAACAGGTCGCAAAATCACCTTTGGTGCATAAGGCTGATTTCTGTTGTCGCATTAGGTACTTGTATTAATTTTCTAATACTGACACTGTAATGCAGCATATGGGGGGTGCTGCATTCCTGATTGTGCCATCCTTTGGTGAGACATTAAACTGAAGCCCCATCTGCCTGAATTGGTGGTAGGTTTGCACTTAACAAAAATATAAAGGGAAGTTCCCTGGTACCCTGTGCAAATTTCCCCTTGTTAATACGTATACCACCTTGGGTCTCCCCTGAAAAGAGGCCATTGGTCTTATGGAACTACCCAGTCAACAAAGTATAAATAAATAAATACAAATTATATATATATATATATATATATATATATATATATATATATATAATTTTGCATCAGTATCACTCCGAGAAGTTTCTTCTATACTCTTGGAAAACATTGTATAATGTATCTGTCATACATTTTTAACTTTTTTTCAGTTACTGATATTTATTTTAAGAATAGGTTCCCCAGCCTTGTGTTAGCTTCCAATGGTATGTTCTAGGTACAGACTTTCAAATATGACCAGTTCAGACATCTAAATAGCCTGTAGTACTTAAAACCTTTCTGACCCTATGTTTTTTTCTGGTAAACAACTGTACCTTTCCAAGGCTGATTTAGGTCATGTGCTTTGCTTGAAGACTATAAAATGTAGCACTGTATCCTATAAGGAGAGAGGTCAAAGAAGTACAAAATGGCACACTAATCTTCCAGGAGTAATTAAATACATCATGTATCTGGGGGTTATACATTGTGTATCACAATTACTCCTGGAAGATTAGTAGCCAATTTATTAACATTTATATCTGAGAGGAACAGTCCAGTAGCCTCAGTACAGATCCCTGTGTAACATCACTAGTAACCCCCTTTTGGACAGACAGGTAATTCCTCCATTTTGACTTGTTGCATCTTGTTTAATTATTGTATTACCCACTAAAATATGGATGAATATTAATACCTTTAATTTGTCCGTTATTCCAATATATGGAATAATGCCAGTGACCTTAGCAAAATCAAGATAAGGAGCATCACTGTCAGACATTCATGAAATGCAGTTGCTATAGTGTCATAGAATGTCACAAGATCCAGAAAGCAAGATTTCCCTCTTAACAAACCCATACCATATCTAACAGAACCAGGTAACTTATGTCATTTTGGATAA
Organism: Protopterus annectens; assembly: GCF_019279795.1. Classification (NCBI taxonomy): domain Eukaryota; kingdom Metazoa; phylum Chordata; order Ceratodontiformes; family Protopteridae; genus Protopterus; species Protopterus annectens. Next base: position 1,419,984,103 of record NC_056725.1, read on the forward strand.
GCTTTAATATGACGATCTCCATGAGTTTATATGGAATATTATTCAGGCTGATGGACCTAGAATTGTCTAGTCTGATGTCACTCACTTTCCCACCCCCCACTTTGTGCCCCTGGAGTGTGGCACTATAGGTCATGAATGTCTCCCGTTGTTAACATTTTGTTTAATATGAGCAATTGGGCTACAGAAGCAAACTAGGATATTAATTTGATTGTCAGATTTTTAACAATAAAAATCACATGCATATCAGCTTGCATGTATGAGAAGCACCTTAGTAAACTTGTGTTATATACATTGTATAATAGGTCCTGCTTCATAAAGAATGGTCTTCATACACATTCTGTATTGTTTCTTCAAGCATTCATCACATTATCTCCTGAGACAGCAACATACTGGTGGAAGTGCTGAGGTGTTTTCTTCAGACATGTTTGCAAATAAATGACTGAGACATTCTATATAAGGTCTTTTCTGAGCACATTTTATAGGGGGTGATAAAAGGCATTTTCATATTGAAGAGCAATTCAGAAAACTAATTTACAGTGGTGGATATTGCCTTAATGTTTATTTGTTTTTGTATTTTATTGATTTGGTAACCACGTCAGCCCAGAACACTAGTGTTCTTTTTTAGGGTTGACCTGGGAGCACTGCCTGGTTACCTATTTTAGCAGGATCACACAGCAGGTAAATGGAGGAGGACGGAATCAAACCCTGTACCTATGATTACAGGAAGCAACTTGTTAATAGCTCAGAGTCTTAATTGTCTGCAATAACTGCCAGATTAAGGTAGGAATTACAGCAAAGCACCAGGCTTGGTAACACCCATGTAACATGCATTGTAGTTAAAATAATTGTTCTAAATGTACAAGTGAATCTGCAAAATATCAGATGTCAGAGATGAACTAGATGTAGCCAAAAACAAAAAGTGCAACAACAGCCCAATATTGCCTGAACTCTCACAGTAAGAGCAATGCATCAACTAACAGAATGCCAGGAAAACCTCTGAAAAGTCACAAGAGACATTGATGAAGTAGCGTGTCTGATGGCAGACCTATTACTGAAGTTCTTTAGGAAGACCAGGAACCATAATGGCTCCACAGACACATTGCCAACCAGCTCCAGTGAAGAACTGTGCACCATGAGCTATGCCCGACTAATGGGTGAAATGACAAGGGACTAGTACACTCCTTATTCTGAACACTTTTGCAACCTGGGTCAGGAGAATTAGCATCTGCTAGACAGAAGCATTTTTTTCAGAGGTTAGTAATAATCATCTCATTAATGTTTTGGGTCCATCATCCCACAACCTCAATCAGTTCTGCACTTTACTCTCAAAACATATGGTAGAATGTAACATTTTGACATTTCTTTATTTAAAAGTATTTCTGCTCACTTTTAAGGAAGGAATTGAATAAGGAGATATCAATCCTTGACAAGAATATACCTGACAGACTGGAGCCAGGCTTTAGGAGAAAGTATGTATAGGGAAATAAATTAATGAATTAATATTGCAAATTTTCTGATCAACTGTTGTACTTAGAAAGCAGAGTAGCATGATTTCAAAAGACGAGTTCATGCCAGACACATGAATTATGCAGATCAGTTTATGAGAATTTCTGGCACACTCTCTGAATGTAAAATTGCAAGAGTGGTAACACAGGTATAGGTGCTGCACCCTGTTCTGTTTGGCATTTATTTTGCAGACATCCAGTTCAATATCTCAGAACTGTAGTTGATCAGGTTTACTGATAATTGCAGGCTGTGTACTGTTATCTCCTCACCCACTGATGTTAACAGCTCCGGCAAGGGCTGGAATACATGGTATACTGAAAAAGGCTTCAAGATAAATTCAGAATAAAGTGTGACATAGCAGATTTGGCAAATAAGCTATTTCCCACTTCATGTGTTATAGTGGTATTTCTCTTCAGAGATAGACACAGTCATATCGGACCTGGATACTTATCTGGACAACTCTCTTTCATTTGATCATCATGCTTCCACTACAGGAAAGAAATCCATCTATCTTGCCCAGTTAATTCCTAAGGGAATATCTTCAGGATCCAAACAAGTCATCCTGAGATTGTACAAGAGTACAGACCCATTAGTGAATACAATCATACCTCTCAACCATACCAAATTCCTTGGTATTTACCGGTTTTGAGGTTCAAATAATGGGGTACAACGAATTCACAAGTGGCCCCTTTAATTCACATTTTTTTATTTTTAATAATTTTTTTTTAAGTTGCCGCACCATCACGTGCAGGACATGTGCAATTACATCAGCTTCATGAGGGACACTGACAGCCAGTCAGAATAAAGGGCCCAGACTGTCTGCAAAGTTTGTTTACCTTTTTTTATGCACTTTGACATTCGTTCATCACTACATTCATTTTGATTGAATGAACAAACGTTCATTCGCAGCAGTAGCACAGCAGCACATATAGTAAGCAGAGAGGGCATGGGCTGCAAAGCTGAGCCTGTTTTCTTTTAATATTTAAGTGAGTTAACTAACTTCTGCCAGTGGCAGCCAAGCAAGCCAAGCAGGAACAAGTGCTGCAGACAGTGTAAAGTCCAGGTTGTGCAGAGTCCAGACCAGTCTGCAGAGCGTCTGCTGCCTGCCTGCAACTCCATGAATCCCATTCCTATCCCGGACCACAGAGACCCAAACCCAGGAGGACGAGGATCAGGAGGGACAGGAAGTTCTATCAGGAACAGTACATACACAGCAGTCAGGATGAGAAAATATTTCTCCTGTAACACATCTTCCTCTGGCTCCTATAGGTAAGAATAAAAAAAATGGACATTGTCTCAAATCTCAATCCTTTAGGTAAATGAAATAGTATCGCAGACTTGCAGCATGCATTTCAGAGCTGTAAATAAGGAGATGTTTGCAGTATATTGCAAAGGTTAAAACACTCATGTATTTTGCACAGTGTAAAATAAAATAAATGGGAGAATGGTGCATTTTTTTCTGTAGCAATACAGAATAATATAGTGAAAGAGAGGAGTAAGATAATTAGTGTACAAAATGGTGTTATTTACTGTTTTAAAATATCAGGAGATAATCATAGGAACGGTGGAACCACAAGACCAGTTTAAACATTTTTCATGGTAACTTCTACAGCCTTAGCTTTTCTTCTTTGCACAGCCACTTCATTTTGTATAGTTGAGTTGACAGCATTAATTTTCACACCAGTTCTGTTTGTCATGTGAACAATGAGACTGCTGTTTCAGACATACAAAATGACATAATAATGAATTGATAATTTTTGTAAACTTTATATGTAAATTATGTCTCTGAGGTCTGAGTTTGACTTTGGCTTGGTTTGAGTTTGCCTGTATTTCTGTGTGTTCTCTTACATGTGAGTGGACCTTGTGGTATATATATCTGAGAAGGTGTCCATTCTGTGTCACTTGTAGGACTGATACTGTAGGCATTAGGACCACATGGAAAACATTTGCCCAAGCTACTTGGAAGCCTCTCCCTTCCATAGTACATCACAGATTTTTGTCCCTGCATATTTTCCTTTCAGCTCTTTTGATTGGTAAGGAAATGGTCTTAAGTTTCTCTTTTTGGATTGATTGACTGATTAGTAGTTGGGCCTGTGAATGCAATTTGTTTTGTTTTTCCTTTATCCTGTTACAAAAGACTGAATATTTTTGACAATTTTTTTATTTCCTTTTTGTATTTCCCAAGATTTTGGATCTAGATTTATCCCCGCCATCATCTCAGTGTTTCAGAAATAATTTTGCATGTTTATAGTAAGGAAGTACTTCTCACTGTTTGGCACAGCAAGTGTTATGTTGCTCACGAGTGATGCACAACACACACACAGTTGTTATTTGTACAGGGATTTTACAAAGCTACAATTGGTTGCCATAGGAATCTCCTTGATATTAATTTGCTTGAGCAGTCTCTCTGGACAACCCTCAGAGTCCAGCAAGCCCTCTGGTTCTTCAACCCTTTCTTCAATTAAACGGGACGGGAGTTTATAGTAGTTAATCTGCAAAACAGGGAGTTTCTTCCTTCATCTTTCTTAAAATCAAAAGGAAGTAAATTAAAACTGTATCTGTTTCTTGTGAATATTTCTTCATTTGACTTTTGTTAATATGGCTGATGTACACCTGCTACTAAAATTATAGTTAAAACTACTGATATTTTGTCAGAAACTATTAAATTGTTGACAGAAATTCTAGAGTTTTCTGTGACTGAGGGTCTTCTGTAACTGATCAGCCAGAGATCACGAGAAAAGATTCACCAAATTCTAGCTCTTCTTGTACCTTGCCTGTCATCAAATATATAACAGAGTGACAGAGACTATAGTAGAAGCTCAAGGCAGATGGCCTGATGCCCCCCATCATACTTCTTTAGTCACAAAGCATGAAGACGAGACCTGTGGACTTCCTTTTCTCCTTAATCCTTACTAGTCACTAGTTTAGCCTTACTGGTGCTGTGATGTGTTTGTCCAACAAGCAGGAGAATAGGACTTAGGAAAAATATTGGTTGTCATGCCTCCCTTTTCCAGTGTCAGTACAGTGTACATCTGTGATGCTGCAGCCATATGTTAATATAAACAAGTTCAGACATTACTATAAATAACAGTTTTATTCTGGTTATATTTTGTGTTATTTAATATTAGAAGCAGTTTATTTTTATAAAAGAAAATTGTATTTCAGTTATGCACAAGTTCAAAGGTTGATACAAGTTCAGATATTAATATAAATATAACACTTGTTTATTTTGTGTTTCATATTTTGTCTGTTCTTCAGTTTGCATTTAAAGCTGGTATCCCACAATTCCATTGGAATGGGTGGGGTTACATAATTGTGCATGCAAATTTTATGTTAATCCACATGCAGATTTTTGTCCAGTTGTACCTATTTTTCATGGGCCTTTGTCCAGATTTTTTATGATTCTAGGTTGAGAGGTATAAATACAAACCCAATTTGGTATTAAATCAAAGAATGTTGCTCAACTAGAAAGGTCCCAAACGTACCTTAACAAGAAAATTAAAGACTTTAAATCCTTCAGTTATCACTCTAGAGTTGCACAACTCTCCTTATAGTCAGTAGCCTACAGGCTTTTACCAGGTCACCTGTTTCTTGTTTTTTGAAGCGTGAAAGACCCAGGGGAGAACTTAATAAACCTACACATTTTTTTCTTGTAGGCATCACTTTGCAATGCTTACATGGATGCAAACATATTAAGATTCAGTAAGCGCTGCTGAGCAGCATGCACGGGCATGCAAATGCGGAAAATTCCCTGGCATGCAAATTGTCTCATAAGCAGTTGAATCTCATGCAAATGAGGCAGGTAGAGAGATCCAACAAGTAAAAAGGCATCTCTTCAGACCCTGTGTCAGTGTCCATAGTATATGTGGAAAAGTTCCATGTACAGGAGTCTAGACAGACAAAAGGGGGTGTAAAACTGTAGAAATGTGGACATAAATCCCCTGAACATGTAATACCACATACATATATGAGCAAAACTCTTATTCTGTATGTCAGAAAGATTAAAGGGAATAAGTTAGATTAATAACATTTTTAATAATCTCGGCAAGTTTGCACTTTATGCTGCAGTGTACAAACATGCTTAATAGGAAAAAAAAAATAATTTTATACTACATGACAGAAATATATTATAGGACCTTGCATGGGGTCCATATAATGGTGCACTGCTGCTGTTGCTAAGGTGATAGGGCTATGAAGCGTGTAGTTTCCAGGCTGTCAGCACAGGTATGTATGGAAATGAGGTGAAGTTACTGAATAGCAGAAAGGAGTAATCATGACCGCATATCCCTTTTGTAAAAGGTCTTAGACCATGTTGATGTTTACACAGGATGTGGCTGACATCAGAGGAGTTTGTCTTCTCACTTCTAAGCTCTTTTAAGCTTTGGTGTGCATGTTTGCACAGAGCGCCACCTGGCTGAGCATGTTCTTAAAACAGGATGTATTAAATTAAAAATGTTGACCTTTGCATAAGCTATGCTACACGGTGCTGTCTGCAGTGTTGTGCACTGAAATAGGGCCATTAAATGATGTTAATTATATATGCATACACCCTACATTCTGATTTTCCCCTAATACTCTGGACCATTGGAGTACAGACTTGGGAATTTTAACTGAAATAATGCTAGGGGCTGCTGTAGGTCTGCTACATCTGTATATGTTAGATGTTGAAGTCAGTGCTGCTGATGCTGCTAACAACAGGCCTAGACAGAGAAGGAGAAGAGTGTTCAGGCCCAGGGTAACCTCCCAGGAGCTACATGAGCTGGAGATTGTAGAGCACTACAGGGGGGACAGGGATATACTACAAGAACTTGCTGAGCTCTGCTGTCCTTAACTCAGACCCAGAGCCAACAGAGGGGGAACCCATCCCAATGGAAACAAAGGTATGTGTAGCCCTTAGGATGCTAGCTGCAGGTACTTTCCAAAGACCAACTGGGGACATAATGGGGTCTCACAGGCCTCTGCATCCAGGATACTCCACCAGTTCCTGGATGCCATTTTACCACATGCCAGTGAGCACATATCTTTTCCCCTCACCACTGAGGTGAGAGCCAGAAATATGCATCACTTCTACTATGTAGCACACTACCCTGAAGTACTGGGTGCCAAAAATTGCACTCATTTACACATCAAGGCACCACCCAGTGAGGATGGTAGAATCTACAGCAACTGCAAGGGGGTACCACTCCATCAACTGCCAGGTCATGTGCAGTGCCCAGAGGATTATCCTGAATCTGTGTGCTGGCAGCCCTGGCAGTTATCACAACTCCTATATCTGGCATGCATCTTAGCTGTACCAGATGTTTTCTAGGGAGGACATCCCACATGGCCATTTACTGGGGAATGCTGACTACACCCTAGAACCATGGATGATGACACCCATCAGAGATGTACGCACACCCACAGAAGAACACCATAATGCAGCACACACACAAACTAGGGAACATCATAGAGCATGTGTTTGGGCTTCTGAAGTCATGGTTCTGGTGCTTCGATATATCTGGTGGAACCCTGCAGTACTCTCCAGTCACATGTGCACATATGCTCACAGTATGTCCTATGCTACACAATCTGATCTTGTGGAAACAGCTGCAGCAGGATCAGCAAAGGGAAGGAATACATAGCCCCCACCAGGGCCTTGGTCACCACAACCACAGTCACAGGAGGACTCAGAGGAGGAACCCCCTGCTGATGTCCCTGTAGGCATACATTGGCATGTTCAATATGCCCTGGCTTTTGCTAAGAGACAATGCATAGCACATTCACTGACAACCTAGGGACCTAGGGGCTGATACCTTACTCCTAATCACACGCATATATTAAAATTGATGTCAGCAACTCATACAACCTGTACCTATCCATGTATTAGCTGTGTACTGCTTGCATCAGATAGAGTCAGCCCTGAACTACAGTTCTGTCAACTGCTGCATTCACAAGGTAAGTCTCCTACCTAGTCTACATAGTACTTGTAAGGATTAGTATGATATGGTATTGTATGTATGGATCTGCTACATTTATGCAAGTAAATATAGTGGGCTATTTGGACAGAAGATCCACATGGGACTACAGATACCCAGTCCACTCTCATGTGTCCTTTAATATTCACTAGTCCTCATACATGGAATATTCACTACATCACTCAAAGGAGATGTTAAGCAGTGGGGTTCGATGATATTTGGACTACTGTGTATCCCAGTAGAACATGCAGCGTTGTTCCCTCACCCCAAACACAGCAGTGTTCCCATATAACTGCTTTAACAATAACTCATCAATGGTATATCAGCAGTGCAGGCAATCTCAGGGCAGTATCATAGAAATTGATCATACATTGTATGTCTATTGTATGTGAAACTTAACGCAGGAATAACAACATACATATTTATGCTGTTGAGTGTTTGATGTATGACTCCTCTCTGTCTGGCAGCTTGTACAGCTCAGTGGACTAGGGAAGTTAGCATGGGTGATTTTGTTAATAGTTCTCATCTGAAAGTATCCACATCTTTTGGATGTGAGGTACTATTATGTTGTTTTTTTTACAGACTGTCAGTCTGTGTATGGTGTAACATTATTAACCTCTGTCACATATTAATTACATCAGACAGCTGAAGAATGCTGTGGACAATTTTAGTGAAGAGCAGTAGTGCAGAAACAGGGACAGATGTCATTGTCTGTAACACACAAAATCCTGGACTGGAGTACATGTAGGTGTCGGTTTATAAGTACTGACAATCCCACTGGGCATTCTCATACACTTAGTTAAACAGAGAGCAATTCTGTTGCCCCTTTACTCAAAAAGACCTGTTATGAATAGATATGTCTACACATACATACATACATACATACATATATGTATACATATCTGTCGGTCACTATCGCTCTCCCATAGATAGTATATCTATCTCTAGGTATATACAAATAGATATATACCTATATATAGATATATATAAAAACAAACATCTCAGTCTCTCCCCATATATCTACATAACACACACACACACACACACACACACACACACACACACACACACACACACACACACACATATATATATATATATATATATATATCATACACAAACAGAGCTACATTTGCATATATATCCCTGTTATATACATAAATCTGTGTGTGGATGTCTGTATTGTCCTACATACCCTGATAATGGTAAGTAAAGCTGCATCATCACACATCTATAATGTTGCTCAAATGATCCAAAGTAAGGGCTTACCTACAGAACCCTGTGCCTGCTGGATGTCACCACACATGCAACAACAGGTGAACAGGTGGTATAATGTATAATGTTGTCTATGCACGCATGGATAGGACACATTGTTCTTGCCCATCCAAATGCAAACAGCCACATATGGCCAAACTGGTAACTGTAGCTGCATAGCTAATATAAATAACAATTATATGACTGCTAGGGTACTAGATGCAGATAACAGTACAAAGCAATATCACTCTGCAGCCACAGACACTGATCAACACAAGCTTAGTTTGTGTAATCCACAAGTAGTTTGCCTGCAGTTATGTATAAAACAGACATCAGCCATGACACATGTGACAAGTACTGTGATCTATAGCATGTAAGACTAGATAGGTAGGGGTTCTAATCTCACTCCTGGCCATTCTGTGTGTGTTTGCATGTGTCCCCCTGCAAAATAACTGAAAATCCCTCATTGAATATCAAACTGCAATGGTTCTGCACTTTTTGGCATGTAAGTTGCTGCCAGCATCCAAACTACCCTCTTCTACAAGGCCTGTTGATGTCATCTACCTTAAGACTACCAGCTGCCATTGTAATGTCAGACTTAAGCCGCGGCATGTGCGATAAGTACTGTGATCTAACGTGTGTAAGACTAGATGGGTAGGGGTTCTAATCTCACTCCAGGCCACTCTGTATATCTCTGTGCAACATAAATATAATCACCTCAGTAAATTAGAAAAAGGAAGGGATTTTCAGTATTTTGGTTGTAGCAGGTGATGTGGTCCTCCAAATGCCTGACCACAACTAGGCCTGCTGATGCCATGAAGCATAAGATGTCCTAAAGAGATAGTAATAGCAGACACGAAGTGTAGTGCGTGCATCATGGACTGTGATCTATAGTGTGTACCATTAGATAGGTAAGTGTTCTAATCTGCATGCAGCCAATTTGCAGAGTGTGTGTGTGTGTGTGTGTGTGTGTGTGTGTGTGTGTGTCTGTGTGTGTGTGTGTGTGTGTGTGTGTGTGTGTGTGTGTGTGTGTGTGTGTGTGTGAATGTGTGTGTGTGCTTTACCATGTCATGTAAACAGTAATTGGAAGTGGTGCTATCCTCAGTGTACCCAGATTTGGGTATGTGGCTGTTATAGCATTTTATATCAGCTTATGGAATCATAGGATTTTTGAACTTTAGTAGCATAATGGACCTACAGCCCTCACAATCCTAGACAAGTTTTTACCCTTAATTACTTGATCAGCACATATTGAGCCTGTCCACAAGGGACACAGTCAGAAGCCCTGTGATGAAATGATGGTCACCCAGCTAATCATACAGATGGCATCTGATGAGGTCCAATGAGGTCCTCTGTTTGCCATTAGGCAGGAGTCTGTTTTAAAGGTGTGTTAAAATCTGCTAGACAGAGCTCTCCCACCAGCATGTATTACTAATGTCACATGCCAGGTTAATGTCCTTACAGTGAGTAATCTGTGTAGCATGCCATCTACAGATATGCAGCACTTCCAATCAAGCAGGGTCACACATTGCCTCTGAGTATTCTAGATGCCACAGGCTACAATGACACTGAGTTCAGATGATCCCCATTGAACAGAAACTGAAGACATGAAGTTCCATTGTGAAGGACCATGGTGTTGTGTGCAATTACCAGTAGTGCTTGGAATGGTGCATTACCAAATGGCCATTGTACTCAAATACCGGCATGCTGAGGGCAGAGTACATGGAGGTTATGAGTATGTCATACACAACTCCTACACTTTTGCAAGCATCCAACTCTAGTCTCAAACAATTTCACTCATGGAGAGCCCAGTGCTCTCTTAATATAATTTCTCTCTCTGAAACATGGCTAAAATCACATAACAAAGACAATGAATTTCTTTCCCTGGTGGCAGCATTTTACACCTTGATAGAGCACATAAAAAGATGAAGGTGTTGCCATCATATACTCTGGCATCCTAACCTTGTCCCCGCTAATCAGTCCACCCCCCCCCTCCCTTTTACCCTGCTGAACTCATCATGGCAAATTGCATACTAAACAACCACAAAACCCTTACAATAGCTGCTATCTATATACCCCCTGAGTATATCATACCCTTGTTAGAACAGATCCTTCACTGGATCACTGACATAATGCCTAATGAAACTATCATACTAGGTGATGTTAGCATCAATGGGCTTTTCTTTACCTCTAACTCCACTACTACATGTATAAACCTACATGGCTTCACCCAGCTTATCTTTTATCCCACTTTTCTTCACAAAGCCACTAACACCTGTTCTATCCTTTACTGGATTCTTATCTCTCATCCTAACCTCTACCACCACCCTGAATCCCTTCCAGACTCAATTAGTGACCACTCCCCAATATGTGTCCAAAGATTCTCCCCTCACCAAACCAGGTCTCACAAACTCAAGGAATGCCATAAGCTGACCAACTTCAACCCTGAGACCTTCAACAACTATCTTTCTGTAGTTTACTGGTCCATTCTCTCACACCTCTCCCTTGATGAAACTGGTTATCAGTTCAACTCCATCTTCCTAAACACTCTAAACTCCCTTGCCCCTCCCAGAAGTTTTAGAGTCAAATCACACAGCTCATCCTCACTCACCAGTTCTACCTTGTCCCTCATCCAAAACAGAAATTCTGCTTGGAAACTCTGGTTTAAGACAAAGTCACACTTACACCTCCAAAATATAGGAAACTCTGTAACCTGGCTAAAAAACACATAAACGTTGATAAAAAATATTTCTACCACACACCTCTAAATACTCTGTCTTACAACCCCAAAATATTTTGGAATACTGTTAACCAAATACTCCACCCCAAAAACCCCTCAACACCAAATCCCTGCCCTACTAATACACCTGTAGAAACTGCTTCCATCTTCAATATCTATTTTATGATACCATTAGCAAATGTTTGCTAACTTCCAACCCAACCAATTCCTCACCTCCTACCACCCACCCACTACAAAACTGCCCTTTCTCATTAACACCCATCCCCACTAGCTATATCAAAAAAGTTCTTCTGAAGCTTAAACATTGTTCCCCATCAGCTGACAAATTGCCATCTGTATTTCTAAAGGCTGCAGCTAATTCTATAGCATACCCGTTTTCCATCCTCCTAAACCACTCAATCCATGAATCCACTGTCCAACTCTCTGGAAGGAATTCCTCACTTTACCCATCCACAAAGGTGGAAACTCTGTAGAACTCTTTAATTATCACCCATTTGCCATACTCTCCTTCCTCTCCAAAATTCTTGAACATTCATGTATAAACAAATCTTGTCCTATCTCACTCAAACAAAAAACTCATCATATCTTTCCAACATGGTTTCTGCCCCCAGAACAGTACCACTACCACTCTCATTTCCTTTACTAACTCTATCTCCAAGCCAGAGACAATAATAAACTGGTGTCATGCCTTTTTTGAAACCTCTCCAAAGCCTATGACATTGTCTCCCACCCCATCCTCCTCCTCTCCAAACTTTCTCAACTAAACCTCACCCCTGCAACTATTTTCTGGTTCACCAGCTATCTCACTTACATACAGCAGTCTGTCAAATGGTTCTCTGCTCCCTTTCTCTCCATATAAATGGGTGTCCCACAAGGCTCAATTCTAGGCCCCCTCCTTTTTAACATCTTTACTAACCAACGCCATACATCCTATCCTCAGTCATCCCTCATATGGTATACAGATGACTCCACTATCACCACCATTGCTGACAACCCCTCTGAACTACTCACCCTAATTGAAACCTCTTTTAATCTAACTGAAACTTGGCTTACTAATAATCAACTTATACTAAACTCTAAAAAGACAAAACTCCTGCTATTCCTACCCAAATTTCTCTACCATCTTAAATCCTCATTTACCATCTCTTCACTAAAAAACACTATTATCACACCTGAATCCCACACAAAACTTCTTGGAGCGATCATCAAAGACCAGCTGAAACTTGACATCCATGTAAACCATCGTATTAAGAAAACCCACCAAAAGCTCAGCCTACTTTACAGAAACAAAATGTTTTTTACCCCAAGCTCCAGAATTTCACTTGCTCAGGCTTATCTTCTACCTAACCTCTTCTGCAGCTCTAAAATACTTACTAACTTACAATTTTCCCTACTATCCAAACTTGAAACTACATACAACAAAGTAGCCAGATTTGCAGCCATCCTCCCTCCAAAATCACACTACTGTCTTGCTCTTCAGTCACTCAGCAGGTTAGAGTTTCACAACCAACTCTTATTTACTCAACTCTTCATTCACACTATCCTAAACAATCTCTCCTCATCCTAGCATAGTCTCTCTTGTCTCCATCTATAACCCACCATGCACCCTTAGAAGCTCTGACCAATATCTCTTACAAATTCATAAACCAAAAACCATCATTTGGACAAAATCTATACAGCTACCTTCCGTCTCTGTCATGGAATAAGCTTCCCATGTCACTTAGATGTGTCACCCATGCTCATGAATTCAAGAAATCTCTCAGAAATTACCTTTTCAGTACCTGGAGATGTCCCTGCAACCATCCCACCTAAAATCTTCCCTTGCTTCTCTCATCCTCTCCTTTTCCTCCTCCCTAACTTTCTTTACTTTAGTCCTGTTTCCCACCATCCAACTATGTCTTCTATCATCCTGTATATTTCTATTATATTTTTCTACACTTCTTTGACAGCCTGCTCCTTTACACCTCCCCAACACTTACTACTTATCTGAATTGCATCATTTTCCAAGTTTTCTAACATGTTATGCATCCTGACATCTTTCTTTATCTTTTTGTATTTAACTTTTTTGTCTTTTTCTTATCTCCTTTACTCCTGTTACTTCCTTAATATTGGGACAATTGGTTCTCTAAATTTATTTACTTGTATATTTTGTACTCTGAATTCTGTACTTATCAAAATGCTTACTGTGAATGCATGTACTTGTATAATTTGTATTGTGGAGTTTTTCTCCCCAGGCCTCTGCTGAAAAAGGGCACAAGCTCAGTCAGACTATCCCGGTCAACAAATATCAAATAAATAAATAAATAAATAAATAAATAAATTTCAATTTTGGGTGACTGTGCCCTCAGTTATGACATAATAATCCCGATCTTACCATTGGGGAGATATAGTGATCTTAAGTACATTAGATGTAAATCTGTGTGGCCAGGCCTGTGTGCCCAGGTCTATCACCCCCGAGTATGTACATGAGATGTTGCTACTGATGTGCTACTTACCAAGAACATAGGTGTTACCAATGGAAATGATACTACATATATATGTGCATTGAGTTTATGGCCATTAGTATGTCAACAGGCATCTGTTCATCAATACCCTCTTGTTGGATAATGACATATATCACAGATTCTATGGCCATTCATAGTTTGCAGGCATCAGCCAATGTTGTCAGCCACAGACATTCAGTATTCACCTGCATTATGGTTAAATGGATTCCAAGCAGTAGAGGACCCAGGACTGTGCCCTGTTGAACACTGCTGCTTCTAGATCAGCTATTGGAGGCAGATGTCCCTATTTTGAGTATGTGTGCCATCATTGAGCCACTTATAGACCCCTATAATGATATTACCATGGATGCTTTTGTCAATGATACCTGAGTGGGGGATAAAATCACATGGCATGGCTAAGTTCAGGAGGTTGTATGCCTTGATGTCCTCACACCCAGGTTCTTGGTGACTGCCTCTGACATTTCCACCACATGTAACCATGATCTCCTTGTCAGAAATCCAAACTGTGTACAGTCAACTGTTTGTAGACCGCATATATGTTTGCTGATCATCTGTATGATGATTTGCCCCACTGGCAAACAGATATGTGTACTCAGGCAAATATACCTGTAGTTCCAGTGGTCAGTGGATGCACCACCTCTGTGCAAGGGAATAACAGTTGCCATTGTCCAGTCAGCTGGGATGCAGCCAGTGGTTACAATATGATTGCAAGTAGTTCCCAATGGTGTTAGTAATCCTTGTTGGATCTCATGTAGGAAACAGCCTGGGATCTTAGCATGTCCAATAGATGCTGTATATCCTTCATAGAGAGGCCTGTTATGACCTGCTCTGTACATATGGGAGGTATGGGGCAGGTTGTAGGAATGTCATGTGGCATATGTGGTGGGGAAAGGGGAGTGAAGTTGATGCAGGACCTGTTGGACAACAGGTTAGCTATGAATACAGACCCCATTATATGTGGTATCATTAAGTACAAGTTCAATGATAGTCTGGGCCTGTCCTCTGAGGTTGCACATATAACTGCACTGTGCGTTGTGGTTCTGCTTTGTAAGAGAGGCTAAGTTTGTCATATACTGTTTCTACACAATGTCACAACAACACCATGTGCTTGTTTTAGCTGATGAGATTGTGCCTCCATTTTAGGGGGACACCCTCACCCCAACTGTCACAGAGCAATATCCACCTCTTATTGTACAGCCTGCTAATGGCAGTTGTCCACCATACAGGTTTGCTGTGCCATGAGGAGCTATTGTTCCTTCTGTCAGGTACAGCCATGTTTATGCTGTTGTACTGCTGCTTACATAATGCATGGGTGTAGAGCTCTGCATACTTACCTATCCCGTCTGACAGCGAGGTGCAGTCAAGCTATGTAAACTATCCCATAGGAGGTACAAAATTGCTTTGTTGAAGTATATTTCTTATTTTCTGCAAAGGGGGTTAGGTCTGATAGTTTTAATTAGATTGACCTGTGGTCAGATCTCACCAGGGAGAACCTCACAGTGGGAGGCTGCAGTGGTCACCCATATTTGTAAGCACATGATGTACTACATTGGCTCCCCTTGTGGAGATGGCACACCACTAGTCCAGAGCATTGTAGTTAATGATGTGGACTAACCTTTGGGCAAGTGAGCTTCAGCATGACTAAGCAACACAGTTGGTGGTTACTTAATGCCACCCCAAGCCATGGTGTACTGATATATCTTGATAGACACAAGTACATTGAAATAAGCACAACAGGTGTCTGGATTCATGGAGCCATAGCGCTCAACTGTCCAGGTTTTTGCAGAATGCCCAGATTTTTGCTTCGTATTTTTGGTCTGTTCCTCCTAAAATGCATGTTTTCTGCCAAATCACTGAGGATGGAAGTCACTAAATAATGACATACATTTGAGTGTTGGACTTTGTTTCCTTCAAAAAATATATGATAATACAAATCCTGTTATTCTAGCAACTTTACAAGTTTATAAGATCAATATTTAAAATCTGTACCTATTTTTGGGCCTTTATCCCCAGTTATTTTAGGCATTGTCCAGACTTCTTGCACTAAGAGATTGAGAGGTATGCATGGAGCTGCTCCTGTAGCTGGCAATGGCTTGATTAGGTGCCCTTCCAGCAGTGAATAGCACCTGCAGTGTCTCTGGGAAATCACAGTGTTTCACTAAATTTGGATATGTATTTATCCTTAATGAATGTGCATACACCACCTGCATTACCTTGCACACTGTCAGTTTGAGGTCTGAACATGTGGAAGGATGTGTAGTCTCATATGGCTGTGGTGCTGTCCACAGCCTTGAACCAGGTGTCTTTGCACAAATGTCTGCATAGAGGAGGGGACACCTTCCACAAAGTGGCGTTTAGTGTCACCATTACCAGTGTGTAGCAGCATAACCATGATGTTGTATGAAGATGGCATTTTCATTGGAAAGTGTTCCCCCCAGACAGTGCCTTTAAGATACACTGTGGGGGTGTCAGCAGCCTTGGCCAGTACTCAGAATCCCAGGGACGAGACATGAAGACCACCTCTGGAAAAGCATTGATGTCTGTTGAGCAAGTCATCCCAGGTGGACATGTAGTGGATCTCCTTACAATAATACCACATGCTAAGGCAGTTATTGATGTCCCTCATTTTTTGTGTGTGTACTGAGCCATCATCCTCGGTGAGGGTCAAATACAGCTGAAAGCTATGGGCATACCCACGAGAGACACAGAGTGTCTAAGCTCAGTCATGTGTCTCCATACAGTCCGGTGACATATGCCCCTAGTCATACACACCTACAGGAAATATTATTTATTTATTTATTGACATTTGTTAACCGGGTTAGTCCAAATGAGCCAGGGACCCACTTTCAGTGGAGACCCGAGGAGAAAGGCTCCAGATACAAGTAACAATATCACAAAAATAGTTATAGTTACTAGGATATAGTGTCAAGTTGTTATACATTGAAAAATAAGAACCCCTTTTTATACAGTTATGTTCAAGATTGAAGAAAGCAAGAACATTACAGCAAATAAATTCAAAATGCCAAAATATATGCAGGTAATAGTAAAGAAACTCATTGTGCATCAGTATTTACAAGAACAGGAAGAAGGTGTGAAGTAAAGGAAGTAGTTAGAGAGACCAGTAGAAAATAAGATACATGCTTAGAGTAAGGAAGTAGAATTAGGCAGAGAGCAGTATAACATCAGGTAGTAGTTTGACATGAACAAGACCTGACCTTTAGTAGTTGTTTTTAAAGCTTGTGTTTAAATTGGGCTTTATGAGGGATACTTCTTATCTTAAGGGGAAGGGCATTTTAGGAATGAGCAATAGTCATCATTATGTTACCTGATATTCCCTGAGTTGCAGCAATGTGTGGTAAGGTGTATCGTGTCAACCCACAAACAGCTAACTGTGACCTTTCCCATATGTAGCCTGGTTGCACAGACATCAATGTGTCTCACAGGACAGGATTAACACATGTATTACAACCTTTTCCCTCCTTCTCACCAGCTGAAATACTAGCAGCTAACCTTAAGCTTAACAACCATAATACCATTACAGTAATAGCCCTATATATTCCACCAGGGGACAACATCCCACTACTGGAAAATTTACTGTAATATCTCTCCCAAAACATTCCTAATGAAACTCTCCTCCTAGGAGATGCAAACATTAATTGACTGAATCTCAATAATCCCAACTCTCAGTATCATATAAATCTCTACAGATTTTCACAGCTAATCTCTCAACCTACTCACACCAATAAAACATACTGTCCAAGTTCCCTGATAGACTGGATACTAGTTTCACATCCCTGCAAGTATCATAATCTAGAAACTCTACCAGATTCCTTAGTGATCACTCACCCATAAAAGTGCTTAGATATACCACATATGTCTCAAAACCACAACAACATATTACCTGCTGAAATCTTTCAAACTTTAACCTCGAGAAAATTCCAAACTCTTCTCTTCAGAGTTAACTGGGACTTCCTTAAACAGCTTCCACTAGATAATGCAGTAAAAGCCTTTAACTCAACTTTCCTTACCATTTTAAACTCCCTTGCCCCACCTATAAAAGTTTGAATAAAAACTAACATATCACCTTGGTTATCTAAAACCACCCGCACCCTTATGAAAAGCAGAGATAGGGCTTGGAAAATATAGATACGATCTAAACTCCCTGCTGACTTGCAAAAGTACTAAGAACTTCACAATCAAACAAAAAAACTCATTAGCAATTACAAAAAAGCTTCTACTGTAACCCCCCCAGCAAAATTAAGATCTGATCCAAAAAACTTCTGGAATGCCATAAACCAGATACTACACCCTGGCAACCCAACCTCACCAAACCCATGTTCTGATAAGTCTCCTGAAAAGACTGCCAATACTTTTAACACCAACTTTATTAAATCTATTTCCAGACTATCTAACACCACACCCTCTATCCACAACTCCCCCTAACCTCCCTGAACCACCCTTAACTGCTGTCTCAGCTAACTCCCTCTCTCTCAAACCTGTTCCTACTACCTACATTAAAGCCCTACTCTCTAAACTCAAACCATGCTCTGAATCAACTGACCCATATCCCTTCATACTTTCTCCAAACTTCTGCACACTCCCTGGCTGTGCCTATATCTATCCTTATTAATCGCTCCATCTCTGAATCTAAAGTTCCAACTATCTGGAAACAGTTGTACACTATTCCTATTCACAAAGGAGGTAACTCCACAGAAATATCCAATTTCAGACCTATTGCCATCCTCTCCCCCCATCTCAAAAATACTTGAGAAATGTATACACAAGCAAGCAGTGCATAATATCTTACAAGAGAAACTTCTCACTACTAGTCAGTATGGCTTCCGTCCTAAGCACAGTACCACCACAGGTCTTCTATCCTTCCTCAGCACTATCTCCCTAGCCAAAGACAATCACAAACTCATGTCCTAACTATTCTTGGACCTCTCAAAGGCATTTGACACTGTCTCAGACTTTATTACTTAACATACTCACAGACCTCAACTTCTCTCCTGCTTCTGTAGCATGGTTCTCCAGCTATCTCACAGACAGACAGCAGTCAGTCAAATGGGACTCTGCACTTTCCTCCCCCCTTCACATAAAAACTGGTGTTCCCCAAGGATCTATTGTTTGACCTCTACTTTTTAATATCTTTACCAACTCACTCTAGTCCTCTTGTCCTCAGTCTACTATTGTCCGATATGCAGATGACTCTACAGTCATCACTACTGCAAACTTTCCCTCTGAACTCCTTTCAACCACCCATCCTTCAACTCTGTTGAGACTTGGCTCAAAAAATACCAGCTTATCCTCAACCCTAAAAATACTAAATTACTTCTCTTTCTCCCTAAATCTGTTAACTACATCAAATCTTCATTTACCATAACATCCTTAAATAATGCTCCCATTGAAGTTGATACCAACACAACACTACTTGGAATCACCATAGACGACCTACTAAACTTTGACCTACAGAAATAACAGATTACTCACCACTGAAGCCAGGCATACTCTTACCCATGCATATCTTCTTCCTTGTTTAACCCACTGCTCCCAAATACTTACTAATCTAAATTCATATCTACTTACCAAACTAGAAACAACCTATCACAAAGTAGCCAGATTCACAGCTGAACACTCATACCAATCGCATCACTGTCTCTCCCTCAGAGTCCTAAACTGGCTCTAACTACCTCACCTACTACTCCAATCACAGCTCCAAATGATACACTCCATCCTATATCAACCATCTTACTGCCCAGCTCTATCGTTTCTCATCACCCATTACTTTCCAACCAGACAACTCAGAAGTTCAGCTCTAGACCTACTAAAGGTTCATAAACCAAAAACTAAGACCAGTAGGAGGTTATGTAGCTACCACCCCTCTAGTGCATGGAACAAACTTCCTATAGAAGTAAGAAACTTGCAAACCCCAAACAATTTAAACTAGCTCCCAAAGACCACTTTAAAAAACTCTGGATCTGTCACTGCTCACACCCCCCCAACCTAAATACTCCCACTTAGTTTCAGAGTAACTAATATAGATCCTGACTCAGCCTACTTCCTATCCTTATCACACATATATCTAACTTAAACTATATGCTCCCTTTAGAACTTCCTATTAGCATATTTCCTGTCTAACTACTACTTCCTACATTACTAGCTTAATTTGTTATGCATCCTGCTTGCTTAATTATTGTATAACTTGATATTCGTTGTCATTATGACTGTATCTGCCTAAATAACGGCTTGTGATTTTGTGTGTCTCTAATTTGTAATGTTTAATTGCTATTGTAATTGCACTATATGTTCTGGAGATTTTCTCCCTGGGCCTCTACTGCAAAAGGGCTTTTTGCTCAGTCAGACAGTCCTGGTCAGCAACTGAAAAATAAAATAAATAAAATAAAATTACCTGTTCTATACACCTACACTGTCACTGTGGTATAAATAGTACATGCTTCAGAGACAGGTGTGTAACACAGACACTACACCCTATATGTAACAGGCTCCCCATGCATGTGAAGCACACTTCTGCTCAACTGCAACAACTGGAAAGGCCGCAGAAATAACTCACTAAAAGAATCACAGGCCTAAAGCAGATGCCCTACGCTGACCACCTTAAAAAACTCCAGCTATACTCTGTCGCATATCGTCTACTCAGAGGCGATCTCTGCTTAACATACAAGGCTATGTCAAACCCAGAACAGTTGGACATGCTACACTTAAAGAAATCCCAATCCCTCAGAGCCACACATTCCAGGGATCTAAACCTTGTCATCACAATGAACAAAACATGCTGGAGGGATAGGTTCCTAACACAGAGACTCCCCAGACTCTGGAATAGATTGCCCATACATGTCAAGCAGAGTGTCTCTTTGTCCCTCTTCAAAAGGAACCTTGACAATTGGATGGGAGAAAGGAAATATACCCCTGGGATCAAGTCAGTGCCCTGCTAGACAGGGATCCAGGGAAGTACATAGTGTGGGAAGAAATAGCCAGGGAATTGTTATGGCTAGGCTTGTATAGGCCCTAGGGCTGATAGCCTAGTACCAACCTATGAACCTAAGTAACACACATC
The DNA here is from genome assembly GCF_019279795.1 of Protopterus annectens. Classification (NCBI taxonomy): domain Eukaryota; kingdom Metazoa; phylum Chordata; order Ceratodontiformes; family Protopteridae; genus Protopterus; species Protopterus annectens. The sequence goes on from NC_056725.1 coordinate 1,420,005,136, forward strand.
ATGTGCAAGTTACACAATGGGATGCAAAACAAGACGATCATAACTGGTGTAGGACAAACATCTGTAATGGACACAGGAAATTTGTAGATGGGTCATCTCCATCATCACAGCCTGTAGAGGTGTTAGCTCCTGAAACCCTGGTGACACTTATCAAGGGTATCAGACATTTTCACAGATTAGGGATGCGTGAGTAAGGCTGAATGATGCCATTGTCCTTGTTAGCCTGTTATACACATATGAACCCATGGATCCATGCACCTATAGTGCTGTACCTTCCTGAAGACATATTTATTCTGTCTGACATTCCATCCTGTGCTGTGATGTCTATGGGTTTATTGCCACTGTGTATCCATAGGTGTCCCCTACAGACTCCTGAAACTGAACCATAAACAGGTCTGTGACACAACTTTCATTGTGTATGTATGCAGCCATTACAACATCATACAATGTAAGGTACACAAAATTATGTGGCTTACTCATTACAAATGTCAGCATACAGTATCTGTCAGTGACCAGTACAAGTGGTATGGCAAATCAACACTGCACTAAACAATTACATATTCATTTATATAGTCACCCTGTGCATCAGACACATAGCTTCATTTTCCTGCATTGATGACAAGGAGGACAGAGATGTGGCACAGGTATCATCACTTGCACTGGGTGCTGTGTGGAAGTGCAGGAGGCCTAGGCTAACCCAATATGTTGAAAGCATATGTGTGAGTCAGGAAGGGAAGCAGGCAAGATGGACCATGGAAATGTGCTGTGTGTGTCTGTAGGTGACCTGAATTTGACAGTGGTGTGTGTGTGTGTGTGTGTGTGTGTGTGTGTGTGTGTGTGTGTGTGTGTGTGTGTGTGTGTGTGTGTGTGTGTGTGTGAGAATACAGTCAAGCTGAGTGCTAGCCCTACATGTGTGTATCTTGGACAGCTTTGAACCATGCATAGTCGAGCTGACAGTTCACCATCCCAGCTCCCGAACACAGGAACTGGCTCTGTCAGGAGTTGCACTGGCACCTCCATGCCCAAAGTTAGAAGAGGTGCTAGTACCTGATGGTGACTGCTGTCTGCTGGGACTGTGTTCTCCATGGGAATGCCCAGGACCATGAACCCATGGCCTGCCACATCTTGGTGTGGACAGAACACTCTCCACTGGAATGCTGGATATACTGCCACTACTGGAGCATGATTGTTCATAGCCACACGGACTCTCATAAGATGGAGTTGCTGACCTACGTCCATGAGTCCGATGCTTAACTCCAACCAGTCATCCATCAAAGACAATGTGCACTCCAAGACAGATATTGTGTGATCTGTCACAGACCACCTTCTCTCCACTGAATGCAGTGAACCGATCCAAGGTATTACAAATGCAGTGGAAACAGTCACAGATGTCAGGCTGTGCTGCATCCATAACCCTGAGCATCTATCTGGAGTTTCTTTCAGAATGTACCTGTGTCTCCATCATGGCCCAAAACATATGCAGAGTGATCCATGATGAGACACCTGCAACAGGTGATGGAAGGGCAGCAGGTCTTCTTTGAGCACCCATATCAATCCACCTATGTGGAACCTCACCAGCTCTCTGGCTATGGTCAGAGTCTACACTCACCGGAGCCATAGCTGTCACACTTTCCTGTTCAATGTCCCCACCCTCTGACTGTCCAATATCTGTGGCTTCCAGGGACTGAGTATGTGTAGGCACACTGACTGTGTGTTGTGATAATGAGAGCAGAAAAAGGATGTAAACCTCTGGGACAGATTCAATGCCTGAAAACCCCACCTGTGCCTCAATTTGGACACCATCATTATCAGAGTTTGCTATTATGCTCTGCAGCACTATGTATTAATATATGTAAAGCTGTATACACTGTGGTCTCTATTACAGACCTGTTTAAGCTCCAACCTCATATAGTAGGACACGAGGACATTACTTTTCCCACAAACATCTGTAGTTACTTGTAACTAAAAGCTCTTTATGCAACAATCTCATCAGCAACAATGTGATACACTGCTGACATTTGTGAAGACTCTGCACAGGTGACACATATGGCAATCTGTAATATCCTGATAATACTGTGACATCTGTCAGTGTAGTCACACCTAAAAGGTATAGGTATGACTCAAAAGTGTACAGTCAGAAAATATATTTGCAGTTAGCAATCATGCCAACAGTACAGCAATCCAGCCAGCAGGCCTGGGATGACACTTTATGGAATACATTGCAGTAAATCTTCATCTGTAAAAAAAACAGTGTTGTGCTTACCAGGAGCAGTACCACAGCCTTGTCCGATTCCTGAGAGGCCTGTGAATAGTTGAGGGAGAGGTAATGTAAACACCACCATATGTAGCACTTTAACAGGGTAATACATCCATATATCTCACATTTACAGTAGCTATTTTGTTAATTGTTATGTTGGTCAAAATCTGAGCATGAGATTCAAACTGCAGTTAAACTCCTCCCCCCCAAAAAACAAACACCTAACACCCACATAAAAGTATGTACACCCTGACACACTGAATACTACAGTATTCCAATGCTAATCAAACTAAGCCCACCTGGACACTCCTGTGGCATGGAAACTGTAGCACCCACATCCATGATATATGGTGTGATGGATGCCTAGGAGCTGTCATGTCTCTAAGTTCACCAGGAATTCCCCAGTGGCTTAGAGTGGCTGTTCTACTGCAGGCCCTCCACCAGTGATACGATGATCCCTGGCCACATCTGCTGCTCTTCTGTGTGCAGCATTAATCATATCTGTCGATCAGTGTCGAACCTGCTCATATGTCCTGCTCTGGTGACCTATGGCATTAACATCATGAACAAGATCAGCCCACAGGGCTGCCCACTGTTCCCTGTTTTGCCTCCCTCTGAACAGTAAGAGTTTATGGTGTTGATGAAGGCCTTCCAGGATTATATCATTCTCCGCCTTCATAAAAGGGGCACGGTGTCTGGCTTACATGTTTCCTGAAAGAAACCAAAATGGGAACACATGTCAGGATCACATATGTGGAAGTACACTATGCAGAGATACAGCAAGAACAGAATGGCTGGCAGTATCCACTGCTGGTTCACACATGTTATATTCCACAGTGTGCAAACATACTAAGCATGTGGATAAAACTCAGACACTAGCAATAGCCAGCTATTCCTGTTTGTGCCATAACTTATACTGCTGTATGATCACACACCCTACACAGGATTCCGTTGTAGTGTGCCCCCTCGGGGCATCCCTCCCTGATAATATTTCAAAACAGCTGTGCCAAACAAATAGCAGTGTGCTATTACAAACACTATAAATGGACATTCCCATGAAACCAGTGTGCCACATTGGTAAAAAGTATTCCACCCTTGATGTATTGTACATCCTCTGTAGGTGCAACAAATCTGGAGATCAATGACATGTCATTGTTACAGTTCTAAGAAAGACTTAATGTTGTAATCCCCATTTCCCCTAAGTATATTCACACATATGCATCACGTTGTAAACAAAAAGGTTACATACTTGATGGAGTACAATACTGTGTAGATATATAAAGTTTTCGACAACGCATTTGATGTGTGAAGAAAGTCTCATACAGACTGATTCCCATGACCAGCTGTTCGCCTTTTTAACATGGTTCTCATTAGCAGGTGATTGGCTCTTTAACCAGTCTGTGGTTCTGATATGCTAATTGCAGCCAATACAGCTGATCTGCAGTATAATCAGTCAATGACATGCAACCACTGAACAAGATATAAGGCCTTCATGTAGATTAGTAGCCCTTTCTGATATGTTGTGCTGGACATTACTGGGGTCAAGATACTACTCACAGAGGGTATGTCTGTAGCAGGCACTTTAACATGCAGACGTGTGTGCTACAGGCTGCAGCTAATGCTGCAGGCAATAGGCATAGGCAGATAGTGTGAACACTTTGGAGGACAACAATCTGTAAGAGTAACTGTGAGAGCTGTGGCAGCCTTGTTCTAGAGGCAGAGCCAGAGTGAGGGTACCCAGTCCACTGCAAATTAAGGCATGTGTTTAAGGTAAGTATGTTAGGCAATGGTACCACTAACAGAATACTAGGCAACATGTTTGTTGTGTCCTTGAGCAACATAGGGGATAAATATACCATTATGTCAACCATTTAGGCAACTGTCAGACCATGTGTTACATTATGGCACTCATATGGAATGAGTGTGCTGGCAGTTTTATGGAATGAGTGTGCTGGCAGTCCTTTTTAGTAGCAGGACCTCCATATGCGTATGTTAGTTGTGCAGCTGTGCTAATCTGTAATATCATTATGAAATTCTTGTGTGCTGCACTCTGATATTAGTGGGCCTCATTTGCATTACCTAAGTTAATATCCTCTGTGAATGCTTCTTAATGCATGACCTGACACTTTATGCACTTATAGTTTTGCTATAGGGATATGTCAAGTGTGCTCCTATATGCAGGCTTGTGACTTCCATCAGTGAAAAGCAGACAATTCATTTGAAATGCATTGTGTGGATAAAGAGTGCATGACTCAGTCATTCAATGATGGCTTGACAATAATGTAATTTAAGTGCTACACACTACTGGATTTGAACCCAGGACTATGTGTGGCTTACTGTTTGCTATGCATTTAACAGACTGAGATACTGAGTCACTATTACAGCATGTGTATTGGTGAAGTTATAGGTGCACACATACAGTCTGTGACATACTTCCATTTCATCCATTATTATGTGCCTGGCTTATAAGGATCTATTTCTCCACCAGAGTCCCAGTTGAACATGTATTTTGCCATTAATGTTTTAGCAGGTGCACTTGTACTTGTTGCTGATAAAAGTGCCCATTTACCTGCTATTAGAGATCTCAGTTACATGCATTATCTGTGTCTGGCTTTCTAGTGGTGTAGTCCTGTACTAGACTCCAAATTACACTCCCAGTTTTTCCATTACCTTTTCAGCAAGTTTGTGTGGTACAGCGTGATGTGCAGCTCTGCTTAAACATGAATAATGACTGTAACGTGCAAGTACTATGTTTTGCTTAAACCATCTGTTTTAATTAACAGCTGTGTGTTGTGGCAGGTTAATGCAGTGGGTATGAAATAGAAGACAGGTGTTTGTTTTGTACGTGTTTGTTATCATTTAAAACACATATATCAATATAGCTTCATTTAGCTGAGCTTAGCAACCCTATACGGTGTGTCTCGTCATGCAGCGTTACACAAAAAATAGTTAAAGAAAAGAAAAATGGCAAGATAGGACAGTGGTGAAATGGGGTGCAAGCAGGGGGATAACATGGTGAAAGGCCGGGAGGTATGTGTAGGAAGAGAGTAGGAAAGAACCAGAGCTATCCATTTCTTACACAGCAACAGCTGTGCACTTTGACAGAATGTGTAGGTGAATTTGGACTGTCAGCCCCAGAGAGAGACGGGTGATGACAACATAACTGTGATGTCAAGCCAATTGGACCAAATTACGTGTCCAGTGGACACGTGTGAAAAGGAGAGCTATGTATGGGACAATATTGTTTTTTTTTTTGGGACAGGTGCCCTTTTTTTTCTTTTTTAATGTGAGAGTAGAATGTTGGGGAAGGGATATGTACATGTGGGGGAGGTAAGGAGGGAAGGTGAGGAAGCTTTCACAGACTGACAAGACAGCAGACAGGGGGTGGTGAGTGACACAAGAGGGGGGTGAATACCTTGGATGGGGAGGGTGTTGTGGAATCTCAGTCTCAGGTGCCTCCCGAGGTAGCAGCGTGACTCAAGTCCCCACCCATGAGACTATCGGCACTGCTCCTTCACTGCCCCTGGGGTGGCAGTAGTGAAGGCAGGGCTCTGGGTAGTGAACATGCCCTTGATCCAGCAGAGGCAGCATCCAAAACCAGGGAACACAGTCCTGCACACCAAGCCTGACAGTTCATCATGGATGACAACACCCCCTCCACCACAGCTACCAGGGGGAGGCCCAGCCCCAGCCTGTGGGGCAGAACTACCCGATGCTGCAGGTAGTGCAGGGCAGTAGAGAGGGCACCACCAGGCTGGGTTCCAGATGTGCAGAGCCCCGGTACCACAGCCGAAGAAGCCAAGGTAGGTGGATCACCTGGAACTGGCCTACCTTGTCACGCTGTAGTACATTAGTTATAACAGTAAGTTAAGGTTAGTAATAACCAAACCAATGTTAGTATTAACATAATGGAACATAACAATGATTAATCCAAATACATATTAAGGTATATTATGTAGAACACAACATTAAATAACATAACAGTAAGTATGTTAACAACAAACCAGAATGAAATAACCCATAAGACAACAAAACAGTAAGTTTAACAGAAAATATTAATATTAAGTCATAATAATAAATAACATTAATAAATTAAAGAAGATAAGGGGTGGGGAGCAAGAGAAAAACATACCATCAGTGAAGTCACAGATGATATTAATACACAGACTGCTAATACATACTTCTACAGGTGAGCAGTGTCAGTTGTGAGTGCAGTGACTCAAATTCTTCTATAGATGATGTAGCACATGCATACCTCTCAAGCTGTTAGCATGGGACAGTGTGGGCCAAGCACTAAGAAATGCAAGTACACACCTACACGGAACCGTTTCACATAATGTGCACATACATAACTACCAAGGTGTTCTGCAAACGGATTTGCAAGTACATTGCATTTCAGGTAATTATTTATCTACTAATCATGGACCAGACAGATTGGGCAGTTTTCATTTCATTACATTATGAAAAAGTGTGACAGTTGAGAGGTATGCTTGTGTATAGTATGTAGACTAGACAGCTGTCATGTCTTAGTTGGTAGGCATGAGAGTAGAACCCAAAAGCTGTGACTGCTGGGGACGTGCACATATTGTAACAATTGACTGCAGTGACATTAGAACACACATGCAGTAAATACAGCCCTACTGCAGTTATTTGAACACATTACTTATCAAACCACAATCCTGCTTTATACTTTATTGTTATTGCGCCTTAGAATCTGTGAAGTATACACATGATATCTGTCCAGTACTTGGACTACCTTACCCATATACATTGTTCCTGGAGTGGGAGGAATACAGAGCATTATTTGACTGAAAGTGGCCTGAAGACAGCCCTGAACCATACTGTGGGTTGTCCAATGCATTTATCAAGCAATTACTTTTGCATTCTTTATTTATTTCATTTTTACAGTTTTAGAGTTGACTGTAGGGACTTTAGAACACACATGCAGTGAACAATTGAACTAGTCCTCAAAGTAAGGAGAAAGAGGAAGATCAGGAAACATCTGAAGTAGAAATATGGACATGGGAAAGAAAAAGAGATTTAATATGGTGTAATATTTATGCAAAGGAAAAAGTAAAACTAACCAATACAAAAAGAGCAGCACATAGGTATTTGAAGAGAAATACAGGCAAAGGAATCCGGACATGGAAAACTTTGCAATACAAAAAATAAGAAGACAAAGAGGAAAAGTAGAAAAGGAGATTAGTAATGGAGAAATTAAAGAAATAGAAACTGAGGTTATGGAGTATCTGTGAAGAGAAGGATTCAGAAAGCACCACAACAGGATAGAGCAATAGACCTCCAAATTAAGGGGAAACAAGTGGAACAGGAAGCAATTGGTCAGGTGCCATATGAAGATATTTTGGAGCCTTCCACAGTAAATCAGTATAACTGTTCACCTGAAGTTGAACAGTAAGGGAAAGAACAGAAAACTGTGGCAACTCTGACGCTGTGATAAGCCAGTGAGTTCCCATATGACAGATGACAACAGATGACACAGGATGAAACTGAAGAGAATGTGCCAAAGGACGATGTTGTAGAAATTTCTATGGAATGCCCACAGGAAAGGGAAAACAAAAAATGTGCCCTTAGTTTAAAAGAAAATGAACTATGAGAAGAGTTGCTTGATTTAATAGTGATAGATAGACATAGTAAGATCAATTAAAGAAATAGACCACAGAAGGTCAATAAAACCGTCAAAGTCAGAAGTTTAATAAAACAAATGAATACAGTAATTAGGACTCTTCATAGAGATCCATGCAATATAACAGAAGTAAACAGGATAAATTATTGTGCAGCTAAATTAATAACTGATAAAGTTCTACAACGAGAACAGAGGGCAGCCAGGGAAAGGAAGGGGAGAAATCGAATAACATCATGGAAGTATCGACTAGAGAAAACTATAAAGCAATTAAGACAAGAAGTGTCACTGTTAGAAGACTGTAGAAAAGGAAATAGATCTACAAAAATACTAAGAAAGATGTGATAAAAGCAATGTAAGTTTTGTAAAACAGAACTGGAAACAGTTGCACACCTCGTTGCTGGTTGCGACATACTAATGGCAGAAGGACTGTATACTGAAAGGCATAATAATGTAGTAAGACTGTTGCACTGCGGACTGTGCAAACATTGTGGTATTGAAGTGGCTGAAAAACACTGGAAACATGAGCTGCAAAGCATCATAGGAAATGATGAAGTCTACATTATGTGGGATCATCCATTACCAACATTTCAAAAGACAGATGCTAGAAAAATTGATATAGTGGTGCATAAAAAGAAAACAAAAGTAGCATTAATCATTGAAATCACCACACCCAGTGTTACAGTGTCTTGCATACAGAGAAACACAGTCATAAAATACTAGGATTTGCAGGAAGAAATGAGAGCAATGTGGAAGAAAGATACCCAGACAGTTCCAATTGTAGTAGGAGCAACGGGTCTTATAAAAAGTAATCTGCAATCGTATTTAGATATGTTACCAGTACATGTAACTCCATACGAATTGCAGAAGGAGTCATTTCGGATACATTGTGAGTGCTGTGAAGAGCACTTCTGGCTGACATCAAAGATTGAAACAATACTAATTTCATGAAGTTTAATCATATTTTGACTTTGGAATAGGGTCCATTCCAGTCATGGCATTAGAAACCCAAAATATTTGGAGAAATTAAAAGAGTGACTACAGCCCTACTGCAGTTATTTGCACAAATTAGTTATCAAACCACAATCCTGCTTTACACCTTATTGCTTATTGATATTGGTATTTTTTATTGCACTACAGTTATCAGAAAATATCCATACATACCACACTCATATCGCATCCTGGCCAGGTGCCCAGCATGAGACTAGACATTGCGAGCCAGTTCAGCTGCAGCTGTTGGAAGAGAACCACACCATTATACATGCCAGGTTTGCACAGATTCAGCTTGTATTTTAGTAAGGTAGTAACAAACATACTTACATATCTGTGGGGCATGCCCAGCTGTAGCTTCTTGCACCCAGGTGTCCAAAGTTCCCCTCTTCCTTTGCTTCAGGTCATCATAGTGGTGACAACACTGCTCAACAGTGTGGGAGATAACAGAAGAACTGGTAAGATCCCTGGCCAACCAATCCCAGACTTCAGCTTTACATTCTGAGCCCTAGTAATTGCCCTGCAATAGCCAGGGTTCATAGTTGTGGACCAGGAGTGCAACAAACAGTCTGGACTCTGTACACCCCACTCTGCGCCCAAAAGCATGCACCTTCACCAATACCGCCAGGCATATTGACAATTTAGAAAGATTCCAACAAATGCTGCAGAATCCCCACCTATTGGCCTTAATATAGGCTGTTTTCCTACTCTTACACGTCATACTGTAACATTCAAAAAAGCAGAGCTTTGCTTAGCATCGCCCAAACCAGCTTAGCAGAGCTGAGCATAGGGTAAACTCACACAACCATGTTTTAGCGAAGCTTAGCAATGCATAAACAGAAGTAGCCATTAACCATGTTTAAGCAGTGCTTATCACCACACAACTTTTCCAAACGTAATAATTTTGTTTTTACATTAAACTGCCATTAGGTCAGCTGACACACTTCCACAGCAATAAATGTATGACTGCTGGGGACTTGAACCTGGAACCTACAACACTTTAGGCCATGACTTTACTTATTTAGCTTCTTGGATAGTAAGAAAGCCAGTATACCTTCACATATACTACTAAGCTACCTGCTAGCGTTGCTAAACACCAAGCCGCACCGCACAAGCAGCAATTCAAAAAAATAAAATAAAAACACATAATTAATTACATCCAGTTTCTATTTTCAGATGTCTGGCAGATGACACCTGTGCATGTGTCAGCGTAGATCAGCACTGCTGCACTCTGCATCACACCATGCAAATGGGCATTAAAAAATTTTAAAAAATACAAAAATAACACAAAAAAATATTAAAAATCACACATATTTCTACACTAGCAGGGCACATTACAGGGGTTCTTATCCTGTACATAACATCTATCCAGGAATTCCCTGCACAATCCACAACCACAGGACAGCCTCTACACTACTGCCTACATGGATTCAATATCCATGGTCGTATGATTTCTCTCGGCAGAGCTCCATGATTAATATGCATAGCGCACTGCCAAGGGGGAACCGTACATGGAGCCTACATGGATTTTAATTGAATCCTGCATCCAAACTTTTTTGACCTCTTGTCTCTTTACAAAACCAGTGGCTTTACAATCACCAACTCTAGGGACCTAAGTCTACACAAAACAAATACACAAGACTCTTTTAAGAGATAAATTCCTAATGCAATTTATTCCCATCCTATGGAATAGGATGCCAATACATGTCAAAAAGTACTTCTTTGACTACATTTAAGGCTAGTACTGATGATTTATAGGGTAGACAAAAATTTACACCAGGATTGTCACGTACACCCCTGTTCAATTTGGGAGGTGAGCACTGTTAAGTGTGTGAAAAGAGAGGTATGAACTTTTAAGTGGGTCTGCTTAAAAGTGTGTATATATATATATATATATATATATATATATATATATATATATATATATATATATATTTAGGGATTTACATTAAGGCTGTCTAATTTTATAGAAATGCCATTTGAGTTAAGCAGCATGCAAGTGTGTGACCACTGTCCACAACCTCTGCAACAGTTTCAAAGTAGTTTACTAGGTTCTGAAAACAGGACGTGCCCTTCACAAAATGAAACTGACTTGGGTATAGATCCATTAAGTTGTCCATGTCTACATAAATGAGCTCTGCTATTATATGTTTTATGATTTTGTATATAAGGCTGGAGAGACTGGTGGGTCTATAATTACCTGGGTCTGCTGGGGGGCTACCCTTATGTAGAGGGATCATTGTTGCTATTTTCCAAGCATCAGGCACATGCCTTTTGTATAGGCTGAAGTTAAACAGTTTAAGTAGAAAATCATAAGTGCATACTTGCCATGGATAAGAATGCAGCCTAACATGTTGTTTGTGCCTCTGACAGTGATTCTAAGACTTATTCCAAGGTGATTTCAAGGAAAACTAAATTTTTAGGGATACTGGGAGCAATAATTTTGGTAGGTGGGATAAAGTTAGCACTAAACGTGTTTGCTAATGTACTGGCTAAATCCTTAGGATCAGATGGTCTGATATTATAATGTATAAGATTATTTCATTGTTGGACATTATTCTTTAATTTCCTGGCATAGCTGAATAAATATTTGTAGTTTCTTTTGGTATCTGTAGTGACCTTAGGTTCCTACACTGCTTTATGTTCTCTATTAGTGTCCTTAGGTTCCTTGTAGGAATGTTTTAGTATGGTCCTGAGATAAAGAATGTTGAGTTTTTACAACTTTCGATTATTTTCCTTATTTTATTATATAGTTTATTAATATAAGAGTTTCACCAGCAATACTTATTCCTGAATTTACCATTATATTTAGGCAAATGGATACTGACTTTTCTATGCAACAGTTTAGGTGCAGGTAAAAGTCATAGCTAAATCCAGCAGCCTTCTCATCTGCATCCATTTGCAGATAATTGTTATGAGTTTTGCATCAGTCTTCTACAAGCTGAAGTGGGTTTGGTATGGAGAAATCCCAAAAGATGGTCTTATTTGGTGGCAAGGTGGTACCACTAGGTCTGACAGAGAAGAAGTCTGATTTGTGTTTAGATTTAACCAAGGATGAGGAGATGTAAGGTGTGGTACAGGTGGAAACCAGGCAGGTAAGGACTCGGTCAAGGATATTAGAACCTCTAGTGTGTAGTATTATTTATTTATTTGTTTATTTATTTGTTTATTTGTTTGTTTGTTTATTGCATTTGTTTCCTGGGAAGGTCCACTGGGCCTAGGTGAGCCAATTTTCAGTGGAGGCCCTGGGGAGAAAAGCTCCACATACAATTAACAAAATACAGATACAAATACAAATACATACAAGAAATAGATATTATGGAATATATACAGTCACAAGCATGGACATAGGATGAGAACAATGGTACAGATTATTTACATACATAATACGCATCTACATTATGTAAAGTAATTAACAGTGTTGATAGACTTTATGCAAATAGAAAATCAGTTTTGTGATTCTTAACTGCTGAAGATTTGTACAAATAGGATATCAGTTTTGTGATATTAACTGTTGGAGATTTGCAGGCATGAGCAAAAGACATTATCAAGGCAGAGTAATATCTCACATGGTTAGTTATGGAAGTGAAAAAATGGAAAGATGAATAAATGTAAACATGGAGTAAAGTACAGATATGGCAAAAGGGGTTAGGTTGTAGAGAGAGTTATTTTTGGCATGTGCATAGCCAGAGAGAGGAGAGATGTTGTCTAAGGGACTTCTTAAAGAGAGCAGGATTGCAGATGGAAGTGACTGAAAATGGGAGGGCATTCCATAGTTTAGAGACAGTAAAAGAATAGAGCATTTCATCAGCTGAGAGATTAGTTTTTTCTTCGTTGAGCAGTATTTTGTTTTCAAATCTGAGAGGTCTGTTTGGGAGATACAAAGACAGTATGGAGGAAAGAGAAGGGCAAGCTGATGGTTTATAAATAATTTTATGTGCAGTAGTTAACTGTAGGTAATTGAGATAATGTGGAAGTTCAAGCCAGTTTAGTTGATGTAGAGATGAACAGTGGTGTGCTGAGAGTTTTACATTTGTTACAAATTTGGCGATTTTATTGTAACATGAGTCAAGTTTGGTTTTCAGAGAGGACTGGATATTGGTAAGGATAGGGGCCCCATATAATAGAGATGGTAGCAGAAAGGATGAGACTAGAGGCTTTTTTGCAGTGAGGTTAAGGAAATACTTATGTCTATACACAGTACCCAGTTTTTTTATGTGTTTTTTTGATGTTGCTGTGGATATGGAGGTCAAATGTTAGGTTTTCATCAATGTTGACACCTAACAGTTTGGTACTTGAAACAACTTCTATGATAGTATTGTTCTGGAAGTGGACAGAGAATTTATTCTTGTTAAGAGGTGTAGTTTTTTGGGGGGTAAATATTAGGAGTTTAGTTCTATTGGGGTTTAGAGCAAGATGGTTATTTGACATCCACATTTCAGTTGATGCAAAGGCATCTTGGTTTAGTGGTTGTAACTCAGAAGTGGATTTGGCAGTGCAGATGATTGTAGAATCATCTGCATATTGGATGAGTGCCTTGAGTAAGAGTGGTATGGAAGTTGTTAATGAATATACTAAATAGAAAGGAGCCCACTATGGATCCTTAGGGTACTCCTGTAGTTATGTTGAGGAAGGATGAATAGGACTGTTGCCATTTGGTGAACTGTTGTTTACCAGTAAAATAGTCTGAGAACCAGTTTAGGCTTAGGGGTGAGGTACCTAATTTGGAGAGTTTGGTGAGTAGAAGGGGGTGTGGTACTGTATCAAAAGCTTTTGAGAGGTCAAGGAAGAGTGAGGAGACAGTGAAGCTGGGATGAAGACTCCTATTTATTGTGTCCATAAAGGAAATGAGAGCTGTAGTAGTACTGTGACCTGGCATGAAACAGTGTTGAGTGGGAGAAAGAATTTGATTTTTAACTAGATGATTAAGAAGCTGAATATGGATACCTTTTTCTAATATTTTAGAGATGGGAGAGAGAATAGCAATGGGTCAGAAACTGGAAATGTCAGAGTTATTGCTGCCTTTATGAAGCGGAAGAAGATATGCTTTTTCCAGATCTGTGGTATAAGGGATTCCTGAATTGATCTTTTAAGGAGTATGCTGATGGGGTAAGCAATGCAACTTGTGGATAGTTGTAAGAACCCTGCAGGTAAGTTGTCTGGAGCATTAGTACAAGGTTTGAGTTTTTGAAGGAGTTTTTTATAGTGGAGGTAGGTATAGGAGAAAAAGAAAAAGTAGGTAGAGAGGAAGGTGAGGAATATGATGTCAGCTGGTCAGGTGAGCTGGGCTAGTAGGTGGGAAGGAGGTGGCGAGCTTAGTTATGATGTCGATGAAATATGAGTTGAAGAGTGAGGCTATCTCGAAAGGTGTTTTATCTGGGTTTCAGCAAGGATTATTGTTTGAGCCTGGATGAAGTAGGGGATTGATTGCTCCCTAGAATTTCTTTGGGTTTAGTTTATGTTGGTCCTGAAGACTTTGGAAGTATTCTTTTTTATGTTTAATGACTTGTCATTTTGCCTGATTACGTAGCTGTTTGTATAGAGTGAGGGCAGAACGATTTTTATGTTTATTACAATTTGCTTCAATGCATTGTCATTAACAAAGTGTTGGAACAAATAAGCATATCTTTTTCAGAGGTGCAAGTGTGCTAGTTAATGCTTGGGTAACTGAAATACGCTGGAAGGAATATATTTTGTTTTCTTTGGTTTTAGAGTAATTTCCATGATCTGTCTAGCTGTTAATGAAGTAATAGTTAGATTTCTTAACTCAGAGTTTCATCTTCATGAGCTCCAAGTTAGGGTCATGAATAAATGCTTGTGAGGTGATGGTGCTTCTGACAAAAGAAGATACTCAAATGGGGTTACTCACTGGCCTGAATGCATGATAGCTACTAAACCCTGTTATAGAGGGAGTAATGTCATTGCTCTGAAATCATGTCTCTGTAACAACAAAACTGTGAAATGCTTGGGTTGCATGAGGAGCTCAAGTTCAGGCATCTTTCTATTCAGACTTCTAGCACTGAGTTGTGCCACTATGATGTCTGAATCTCAGGTGGACTTTGCTATGCAAGAATGTCCAGTAGGGGGTCTCTGCCTAGAAAGGAACTCTGGAGGCTGCACGGGCTTTAGGCAGTAAACAGAAGCCATGGTATAAGAGATATAAGCCAACCATGGTGAAAAAGGAAGTGTTATCTACTATCTCATCCCAGGCCAGACATACTGGATCCCCTTAGAATGACAATAGCTACTTAGCCAATTGGTGAAGTCAATTATCTTGTTTTGGTATCCAGGCATCATTCTTGGTGAGAGCAAGATTCTACTCAAGAAAAGTGTCTTTCCTGCCTCTAACATATGCACAGTAAGTAGATCATGTCTTTCTGTAGGTCATTCTGGGTAGACGAGCTTAGATAATTCACTCTCATATCATAGTCATATTTGCCTGATTTAAAGGCTCTCACGGCCCTTGTGACACCACAGTTCCCCTCACCAGACAAGCAGCTTTCAGTATCCCTGTTCTTGTGCAGTCTGGTGAGTGTGAATTCTGTATGCTAAGCTATAGAGTTACCTATAACTAAAACACTTCCCCGTTTGGAAACATGCATATCAGGCAATATGGGCTGAGGCTGGCTTTCCTGGTATCTCTTGGGTGATCTTTGTGGACTCAGAATATGTGTGAGTAGAGAAAGAGTAGGAATCATCGTTTGTGCTGGATCTTTAAGAGCGTGTTCCAAGAGAAATGGCAGATTTTAATTTAATGCCAAAAAATATTTCCTTAAGTACCAAACATTTTAATTCAGAACTATCACAACTATGAAATGTGAAGCAATCTACAGCAAGAAGACTGTCATTTTTGTTTATTTGCAACCCTGAAAATGGTCTTGCAATTGAAATATAACACTCATTTTTCTCCTGTGTACACCATCTGATAAGGGCAAACTGAAACATAAATAGCACATCCAAAACTGCATTTAAAATACATTATATATCCAATTTTACATTATTAACAAATAAGTTGTCTTATACATCCTGAAGAATACCCTACATAGAAAAAAACCTTTGCAGATAAACAATGAATAATATTAATTCAGGTCTGACACAATGGCTATGGGCCAGCAAATCAACATAATGTCTTTCTTTAGAATGTGATATCTAATGATGGCAACATTTTGTCAGAAATAACACTATATTCAGTGGCAATACAAATATTTGTGTTTTATTACCACCCCTTTAATCAGGAGTACTTGCTGTGATGTGTCTATGTATCATAGTCACACTTACTGCTAGAGCTGAGATGTATATTTTAGTTTTGGTTTGACTATATGACTTCCAGCAAGAATTTTCAGTATCAGTCATATTATGCATGTAACAGAACTCTGATATAAGTCACATGAAGTAATGAAAAGTCATTTGATCTACTTCATCTCATTTTAACCCTTTAAAATTCACCATAAGGGAGTGACACTCATAATTTTGGAGGATGACTAGAACCATATTGAGATGTAACAGCACACATTGGTTTAGTGCATACTTTTGTATTCAAATAGTTACAAAACTGATTTTTAAAGTGAGGGGCTGAGGGCATGTCTGCACATTTTCTCAAATATTTTACTGAAAGTCCACAACATCACCTGTTAATGCAAAAATGAAATTGCTATATCTGGATCACAGCCCAAATAGTAATCTAAGATCTGTTTACTGCATTTGTTTTCTATACTGGTGTGTGTGTGTGTGTGTGTGTGTGTGTGTGTGTGTGTGTGTGTGTGTGTGTGTGTGTGTGTGTGTGTGTGTGTGCGTGTGTCAAAAAGTAACCCTCTTATCAAAATCTTTAAACACAAACATTTTGTAGAATTACAGATTTATGAATCTAATTTAAAAACATATTTTATTAATTGAATATTTGTGATTTTTCATTATTCTTTTTGAACAACCACTGTAAACAGAAAACATCATAGGTCTTCCTTGTGGGTTATGTCAGCTTTTCAGAATCACTAGAAACAATAAAAAATGAGTAGAATACTAGTAACCATTTCCAAAGCTTTAAGAAGTGAATTTATAAGGAAGTATAAGCATATTCATTTGTCTAAAATACAGCCATATAGTCTGACCGACTTTACAATTTTGTGTCAATAAAATATGCAGATTCTCATAAGTGTTTTATATATATATATATATATGTATATATATATATATATATATGTGCATTCACATATATAGGTGAATAATATGTATTCAAATGATGAGAAAGGATACATCTGTTTGTTTGACACCATTTGGTCAATGGAAACAAGTGTCAAGATTGACAATCCACAGGTATATGTAATTAGCAGGGGGTGTTGGGGGCACAGGAAAGCTGGCCTGCATGCAAGAACACTTGCTTTTGGTTTGGCCCACTATGGGGTAATCTCCGGAGCATGTGCATAATGTGTTGATATTATGTGTTTTCACGCTACTACATGATGTACTGGTCGTCAACGTTGTGGTGGTTCAATCAGTTATCATAGATCCATATACATGTATATGTGTGTCGTACTTCATCATTTAATTGGAATGCATTAAACTGATGTTTGAATGCATATACCTGGTATGTAGTTATGAACTGAATATCAATGGATAGCTGCACTTACGTAGATAAAGGGGGGTATACCCTATGTATTATGTTTTTGTACAGATCTGGAGACAGTGGAGCATGAACTTAGTCCCTTTTCCCACTATTGCACTTTCTTAAATGTAATGTATTTAAATCAATAGTGTGTGCACAAACACTATTTGCAATGCTCATATTTGCTAAGCTGATTAGTTCAATGGATTGAGATAGTTCTGGGTAAGTGATTCAGTATATTGAAACTTGATGAAGTGCTCATCCATGATTAAATAGAAATCCTTATATATATATATATATATATATATATATATATATATATATATATATTTTTTTATTTATATTTACATATTATTGAATCCTTTTGTCATTCTCATAAGCCACTGAAAAAGGAGCATAGTCTTAACTTCCAGCTTCGCTCCATTTTATGGCATTTTTGATAGAATTGTTGTGTGTCTGACTGTGTTGTTCTGTCTCATTATTACAGTTGCTTTTTAATGGCTGGTTAATTGTTGATTTGTAGACATCTGCTGGGCTAAAATGCATGGGTCCTGTTCTCCCAATCTCATCTCCCAAAGGATAGATATTTGCTATGCATGGTATGTCTCAGCCTGCAACACTTCAATGTCACTTGTGAGATGTGGCATTTCTGAAGCCAGTAACCCAGTCTGCATGGTAAATACATGCCCTGTAACTGTTTTGTATGGTGATTTCAGTTGAAGACTGCCCTTTACATTTTTTTTCAAAAGGATACAATAATACATTTGCTCTGATTTCTGTCTTGAGAAGTGATTACAGTAAATCAATTAGCAACCTTGCTGGAGCTTTGCTGTGTGTGTGTGTGTGTGTGTGTGTGTGTGTGTGTGTGTGTGTGTGTGTGTGTGTGTGTGTGTGTGTGTGTAAAAAGTAGGTAGCAAACTGTAGCATACCCCTCAGCTGTCCAGGTTTTTGCAGAATGTCCAGATTTTTCCCCCATATTTTTGTCTGTTCCTTAAAAAGGATTGAAGTTGCTAAATAATGACAGACATTTCAGTTTTAGACTTCGTATCCTTTAGAAGAATGCCTACTAACACAAATTCTGTTATTCTAGCCATGTTCTAAGTTCAGGAGAGCAATATTTATAACCTGTTTCTGTTCTAGGCTTTGTCCAGATTTCTTGCACTAAGAGTTTGAGGTAGGTATGTGTGAGTGAAATGCCTTGGTGAGGCTTAACAGGTGGGTACTAATTTGCTTAGGCTCAAGCGTTGTACCTTAGCTACAGTAAACAAGAGCCGGTATCCTGTACCCCACCTACCAAGCTGCATTTTTCAAGGAACTGACTTTCAGGTGCATTTTTGAAGGAATTTAGTTTCAAGTGCATTTTCAAGGAATTGTGAGCTTCAAGAGAAAAGATTACTGCTGCTCATGCTAAGTCTGTTTACAATGTGCAACTGTTTTGCTAAGCAAATTGTATCACTATTGTGGTTTAGAACTTTAAAGCAGTGTTAGTAGCACAACAGGTAGCATACTTGGATGATGCTCTAGAAGGTTGTGGGTTCTACTCCCACAGCGTATAGATGTATTGCTCATACTGCTTTGTGTTTTAAGGGGCTGGGATGCTGCAGTCCTGAGTATGTCCTCCTTTGAATGAGATGCCTAGTAACTATAAACCTGTTTTCAGTTTGCCATCCATTCCCTATTGCAATATTACCAGCTTACCATTTTTAATGTAACCTAGGCAATCAGTTCTTCAAAGGTAACATGGATTGATTTGTAGATGAAACAATGAAATATAAAGTTGTTTACTAGGTGCAACCTTTTCATTAGTTGCAGAACTCTTTAATGTGGAACTATTTAGATGACTTTTACTTCTGCAGAGATTGTGCATATTGACTGATATTGGTAGATTCTAATGATAGACATTTGAGTGGCCTTTTACAGTTGAAATGTTCTGAATTGAGCAGTTTTGTCATTATTGGTTCATGTGTTTTGTTTCACTGTGTACTGGAAAAATGTTTAAAACTATAAATTTAACACACAGTCTACCAAGTGGTACTGTATTATACAATGGATATAATTTAATTATTATATATTATAATTCTGCTGTATTAAACAGGGGATATAATTTAATATGTATTATAATTTAATACAATCAGGAAGGTGAATCAAAGAACTTTTGCATGGCCCTAAAAATGTGTGCAAGGGGCCTATGATTTGAAAAAGCTCAAAGGTAAACTTAATCCACCACTAGCCAGATGCATTTTCTTTGAATGTAGGTTTCAATACTGTTTCAGTGAATGTGAGTTTCAAAGGCAGAGAAGTTTTAAAGCTATGTCTGCTTTCATTGACAGACTGTATTGCTTGTTTAACAAACGTCTGTCAGTGTTTGTGCTGTAAAATTTGAAATAAAAGTTTTAAATTAAATACAAATATCTGTAATCATTGTAGAAGTAAAGCAGAAAACAGTATGCACACTGATAGTTTTGAACAGTGTTTATGGCAACTGGGGAGAAATGGAGAGCTAGCCAAGTAATAGTACACTGGAATGGCTACATGGGGGTACCAGAATTACACACATTTTAATTTCATGTACATGTCCAGAATTTTTGACATGGAAAGCTGTCAGCTCTAGCCTAGAGTCATAAAGTCTTTCTATCTATATTGCACAGCTTATAAACAAATTGAGTGTGACTAGATCTAGCGATGTTATTGCCCCCCTTTACAAAGCCCTGTTAGGTCAATCATTTTATATAATGCCCACTTTGGCATATATCTGTCGAGACCCATGCAACAATTGGAATACCCCCAGAGATAACTTACTAAAAGGATAAAAGTCCTAAACAACAGGTCTTGCATGGACCACCTCAAATATTTATCGCTACACTCAGTATCCTACAGAGTGCTTAGAAGTGACTTGAGTCTGGCATACAAATCATCCTCCGACCTAATACTGATGGACCTACTGAACATCAAATTATCTATGGTATGGTCACAGTTATTCTCACTAGGGCTAATGTGCAATTATCAGCTATGGGATAGGTAAGACCAATCAGGAAACGTTAATTCATGCGCCAAAAGGGAAACTGGCTAAGCTTAAAATGTCCTCCAAGTGAATCTATGTTGTGGTAGTAAATAGTTTTAAAAAATTCCCCTTTTTAGATCACTAAGTGCCCCTCTCACTCTCCACCCCACCCCCCAGCCTTCAACAGCTTCTGGCACCTATGCCCACATGCACACACAATGTCAGCAAAAACACGGACCCACACACACACAATATCAGCAGAAACATGGACCGAGCAAGACATATCAGAAAACAACAAAACTAACCTTACCTGTAAGTACGTCCAGGGAATAGCTGTGCCTGAAACACACTAGAGCTGTAACAGAAGTTTAAATTTCGCTCGTAAATGTAGACTGGTTTGGCATGGATTGTGTTTAAATCTGCAACGTACACACGGGTCCTTCTTAAAGAAGATGCTGCCACCACTATGCAGTTTTGTTTTGCTTTTTTTTTTAGATTGTTGAATCTGCCATAGGGGCTAGACAAGACACGATGGTCTTGTAAAAGTGTGAGGGGGAGGCACTCCCTCCCCCTCGCTCTATGGTTCCGGCACCCTTGTGTACAAGCGTATGGAGTTAATTAGGGGAATGGAATTCAGAATGACTACAAAATATGAGAATGTTCTTTTAAAACAGATTTATAAAACACTTAATATATCTCAGTAATGAGAATAGCTTAAACATTCTTGTAAATGGTCTTATGAATTTGCTAGCCATATTATACAATCATCCATGAACGATGTTAATGTTAATGTATGTGCTAAAGAGAATGACAATACCAGTATAGGGCATAAGTACTGTAATGTGCAATGCAAATATTTTTACTACTAAGGTAAATAATAAAGGGGACAGTGGGCAGCCTTGTCTGGTACCCTTGTCATAGAAAACATTAAACATATGGCAGACCCTGTAAATGTTTTACCTAGAGGGGATACCACACAAGGGTATTATTCTCATCTTGGTGAAGCAAATTGATAATACCTGCATCATTAGGTTTATGAGACATGTTTGCAGACTTCCTGTGTTCTTCAGTGAGCATCTCATTTATTTTGACTGGATCTCTCAATTATCATGATTATTGTTAGAAACAGATAACTCTTTACTTTTTTCCCTTCGATTTGCATGTAAAAGCTTTGGGGAATGTTATCCCTGTAGTCCAAGGGTTGATGTATTCCTGTCTTTGTAAACTACATGAAAATGAATCCTCTCTGCCTTGATTTTACTTTATTGATATTAATTATTTTATTTGATTTGATAACACCCTGTCATTTGCGGGTCTATATTAGAACATCGAATATTTAGCAGTTTGAATCACTAAAGGTCGACCTTTAGTGATCGAACTGTTAAAACATCGAATGTTCAAAAAAAAATAAAAACAACAAAAAGAAAAACTAAATGGTGTAGGCAGGGGGGCAAGCCCCCCTGCATCCCCCACACCCCCGCTACTTAAACATACCAACTCCGAAACCGCACTACATTAAAGTAAATGGAAATCTCCCCTTACAGAGATTTCCGTTTACTTGTTCGAAGTTCTGCAGTTTCACTATTCTCGTGTCAACTATGTCAGATTCAACATTGTCGGCTTTCGAGAATTTAATATAGACCCTTCATTTGCCCCCTCAATTAATTTGAATATTGTGCATAAATAAAGAGTGATTTGTTTCAGTTGTCTTTTCTTTTCTTTTTTTGTTTACCTCTAACTTTATATCCCCTTAATTTGCTTTCAGAGAGTTCCCTTCTAGCAAAGGATGACTCATGTTGAACAATAGTTGACCAATGCAGTTTAATCCAAATCATTAAATGACTGATATAGCTTCATCCTCCAAAATGAGACAGTCAATTTTCTGTCTATAATCTTACTTATGATAAGTTAGATTTCCAGCTAATGATGATAGTAAGCTATGGCTCGATAGCATCACAGCAAATATTTCAGCTTCAGCTATGTTGGGCACCAGATATCACAATATGAGCTGAAAATCAGTTTTACTTGCACTTCAGCTTTCTGCACAACATAAGTATAGTCTTTCTCATTGGAGTATAGAAGAATCTCCTTATTGCAGAATACAACTTCTCCATTCCTGTAGAGATCAAAGAGAGGGTTCAATAAAGCCTACACTTTCGTTTTGGCCACGTGTGCAGTACGGTGAGATGCGCACATGGCCACAAAGAGTTTTAGATTCGGTAAACTGTGCATAGCAGTGCGCATTCACATGCAAACATGGTAACTTCCATGGCATGCAAATTACAGCATAAGCAGCTGAATTGTATGCTAATGAAGCAAATCAATATGGTGGAGTGATTCAACGAACTGTAAAGCAACCATGTAGACTGTGTGCCTGTGTTGGCCACATATTCGAAAGTTTCCGAATACAGACACGTAAAGGAGTCTACATGGAAACAAAATCAAGTAAAAGTCTGCAGATGTGTACAGAACAGACTGTAACATGTTACCTCACACATATTATGACATTATCAGACATGAAAGATGCTAGAAAATTAGATTAACACTAGCAACAATTCCATTTTAAGTGCCATGACATAAATGCAACATTGCACCCCCACACCTAAATGAACAATGTACTCTTAAGTAATGTAGACAGTTACAAGTGCAAACCCCATGAAACATACTATTCAAAGCCTGCATTCCTCTGTGCAGATATATACTACATTAATACCCTGCCTTGACTGTACAACATTGGGCTCCCCTTTAGTTTCCACTGCCTACACTGTTACCAACCATGTAGATTCAGGGCTGTCAGCATGGTGAAGATGCAAATAAGATCCAAACTCATTAGAATTGCTGAATCCCAAAATGCTGTAACCATGTAGGGGTGTTCACTTCGTATAGGCACTTCCACAGTGTTCATGTTGAATGCATGGCAACAGTGAATTATAACATCAGTGTGGTGTGTCAGGTTACACTTACAGAGGTGTACATGTAGGTCTGTGAAGTGTAAAAGTGCATGTAAGCAGTGCACAATTAAAAAGCTCTGTTTCATCCTCTTTATTGTTTGTTAAAATGTATTGTGTCTGTCGGCTATAAGTTCAAATGTATTTTTTAATTTTTGTCCTTGTTTGCAAATTGAGGCACGTAGCTCAACCAAGGGTAATGGACAAATGAATGGCAGGTTTATCGGTGCTTGTCTTATATCTATTCCTGTGGCAGAATTTGTATGTCTAACGCTGGAGTATAGAAAGTTCTGGGTTCTAGTACAGGGTCTGCAACCTTTCCTTCACTGTTTCAGCTGCATGTTTAAACAATATCACAGGGATGTACAAAAGTAATAATAAGATCATCTGCATTTACCTTATTCAGCGTTGGTGCTCACAGTGGTGCTTAGGTGTGCATCGCATTCTACTCAACATCAACGGAGTGGATATATTCAGTAAAGCCACAGATTTTTTCATAGGTGCTAATTACAGGTGATTTTCAGTACAGCGGAGCTATTCAACAAGCTATAAAGCATCCATGTAGCCTACACTCTCTTTTTTCTGCACACTTCAATACCATGAGAGTAGAGACAAAGGAATTCTAGGCCTGAAATAAAGTTGTCAATTGCTGTATTTGCGAGGTAAGTCTTGAAAGCAGAATGTGTTCTTTAATGATATTATGGCATATCATTGTATTTATTAACTTGTTGCAGTAACGAAGCAACAAGTGGTGGATTTGTACAGAAAGTAATTTAACATGTGACAGCAGACACTTATTTTACTTACATGTATCCATTACTGTGATTTTTTTTGCTTATTCTTCTCCTTTTTAATTGCACTGTTTCCATCATGCGCCACATAGCGCAAACTGTGGAAAAGGGGAATGGCTGTGTTTATCTGGTTTGCATGAAGCTAGGTGGACCACCTAGGAAACAGACAGCCACAAACAGAAATTGGATATATTAAATTAATGCCATTGTCCATTGTGAAAACCCGGCCTGGAGTACAGAGGATATTGGGTTCTAGTACAGAGTATGCACCCTTTGTATTATTGCGGTGACATTGCTGTGTACAGCAATGAAGTGCAAAATAGACAATGGGCTCCTCAACATTTTTGTGGCAACAGGTGTAATTGTGGGACTGCCATACACATGGTTCTGGGTTTGAATATAGCATATTCCATATAGTATTACTTTTACTGATAGAGTAATCTATGCATTATTACATTTATGACCAAATATATGGCTGTGGTTATACTGTCCACTATAGTGCTGTAAATGTATTCCTGCTATCTGGACTGGCATATCTTTAGCTTTTCCCAAAAACAGATACACAACTTCCTGTCCATGTAATTGCATTCTGCTTGTCAGACATAAGCAATGTAGTTCTCATTTGCACACTGCTTACCTACGGGCAAACAGGTGTAACCCGCATGCATGTACATTTTGTTAACTATTGAGCAAATCCACTGCTCACTGTGTATGGACCTGTATGGACCATGCTTTATTATTGGTGTTTATTGTCAATTTCCTTTGTATGACATAAAAGTACATATGGAAAGATTACAAACTGAGGGCACAGTCTAAGTGTATGCTTTATATTCACAATACCAACATGTGTTGTGCCCCCCCCCCACCCAAGGAGTACAAACCTGGGGTCTCAGTATAATTTTTACACATATATATCAACCACACTGCAAGGTGTAATCTATAATGTGGTGTGCTACATCATGGACAGAGCCAGTCAATGGTGCTGACAACCTTGCACTGCTAAACTCAAACATCAAACTATGCTCAATAAAGGTACTTGTGTTTTTACACAGCAAGTGTTCTACACACACTAGTCCTATTAGTCTACTGGCCTCATATGAACCTATGAATCTACGTACCTATGCAGGCCTCCCAACCGGTTATCCCTCACATGGCCTGCTGATGTCATCTAGTATAAGTTCACCTTCAGTCATGTAAAAGGCAGACTTGTGCCATGGTGCTTGGTGCTTGCATAAGACACTGAATTTGTTAGTCTGTGTACTTAGGTAGGTGTTCTGTTATCTCTTCAGTCAACTGTGTGTGTCAAGTGTGTTTCCTGAAGTTACTGCCCCAAACCCATAAATTGACAGTATTTTGATACTTGCACCTGTCTACACATCCATGTCAGGCAGGCCTCCCACCATCTTCTCTCCAACATGCACTGCTGATGTCATTCATCATAAATGGACCTGCAGCCATATAAAAGTCAGACTTGTGTCATGGTGCCTGCTTAGAGTACTGTGTTCTGTAGTCTGTGCACCTTAGGGAGGAGTCTGTTCTCACTGCAGTCAACCTGGTGTGTGTGTGTGTGTGTGTGTGTGTGTGTGTGTGTGTGTGTGTGTGTGTGTGTGTGTGTGTGTGTGTGTGTGTCTGACTAGCCAGAGGAGCAAGTGTGTACCCTGCATTTACTGCCCCAAGCCCATTCATTGACAGTATTTTGATACTTGCACCTGCCTACACATCCATTTCAGGCAGCCCCCCCCCCACCTTCTCCACTCCCACATGCACTGCTGATGTCATCCACTATAAGTTGATCTGCAGCCATTTTAATGTCAGACTTGTATCATAACACTTGCATAGAGTACTGTGTTCTGTAGTCTGTGCACTTAAATATCTAGGGATTCTGTTCTTACTGCAGTCAGCTTGGCGTATGTGTCTGTCTCTCTACTCAGCAGAGCAGATGCATTATCCTAGTTACTACTCCAGTGGCATGCCTTGCCAGTAGTTTGATACTTGCACCTGCCTACACATCCATTTTGGGCAGACCTCCCACCTTCTTCTCTCAAACATGTACTGCTGATGTCATCCACTATAAGTTGATTTGCAGCCATGTAAAACTCAGACTTGTGCCATAGTGCCTCCATAGAGTACTGTGTTCTGTAGTCTGTGCACTTAGGTAGGGGTTCTCTTTTCACTGCAGTCAACTTAGTGTGTGTTTGCCTCTACTCAGCAGAGTAGACATGCTATCCAGCAGTTATTTCTCCAATAGCATAGCTTGCTAGTCTTTTAATACTTGCACAAGCCTACACATCCATTTCATGTAGCCCTCCCAACCTCTTGTCTCAAGCATGGCCTGCTGATGTCATCCACTATAAGTTGGCCTGCAGACATGTAAAAGTCAGACTTGTGCCATAATGCTTGCATAAAGTATGATGTTCTGCAGTCTGTGTACTTAGGTAAGGGTTCTATTCTCACTGCAGCCAACTTGTTATGTGTGTGTATGTCTCTACTCAGCAGAGCAGATATCCTATCCTACAGTTACTTCTCCAATGGCATGACTTGCTAGTCTTTTGATACTTGCACAAATCTACACATCCATTTCATTCAGCCCTCCCAACCTCTTGTCTCCCACATGGCCTGCTGATGTCATACACTATAAGTTGACCTGCAGACATGTAAAAGTCAGGCTTGTGCAGAGGCGCTTGCATAAAGAACTGTAGTCTATGTACTTAGATAGGTAGGGAACTCTATTCTCAAGTGTGTGTGTGTGTGTGTGTGTGCGTGTGTGTGTGTGTGTGTGTGTGTGTGTGTGTGTGTGTGTGTGTGTGTGTGTGTGTGTGTGTGTGTGTGTGTGTGTGTGCGTGAGCTATTAGAGAGAGCCTTTTGCACCAGTATGTGGGACACTGTTATAACCATATGCTCAATAAACAATGCTGATGTCATCGACTATATCAGATTATTGCATATGCAGTCATTCCACCAGAACAGGATCAGACAGTGACCTGGAGATCAGACAGACTTCACCTAAGGTTCATAGGAGATTACTAGGCTATTGATCATAGGGCCTTTATAAGCCTAGCCATGTTATACCCTTGTTTTCTTATTGAACAAGTTGTATGGTCTATATTTGCAGGACAAGTCTATGATCAGCACTGACTGCCCTTATCCAAGAGGGACATATGAGACTCTCTGGGGTAAATTTGCAGTCTTCCATCCAGTTGTCCAAGTTACACTTACATAGAGTCATTGAGGAGCTCTGTTTTATTTGAATTGGGAGTTTGTTCCAGAGGAGCATCAATCTCTAGGAGACAGCTCTCTGTCTCTCCAGCATGTCCTGTTAATGTTGCAGGCCAAGTTAAGATCCCTAGAGTGAGTGACTCTTGTCCCACGTCATTTGTTGTACAGCATTTCCATTAGGGCAGGGTCCGAGACTGCCCTGTAGGCCAGATATGGGTTGCCTCTCAGAAGCCTATAAGATACAAAGTACAGTGACAAGGCCTTCAGTCTATCCATGTAGGCATGTCTTGCAGACCCTGAATTGTCTTGGTGAGAAATCTCTGAGTTCTCCCCAGTTGCTGCACATGTCTGGGGAGGCATAAGCGAGCATTGTACTCATTAGTGGTCTGATGAGGGATGAGTACAAGGGGAGTTATAACATCCTTAACTCTGGATGTGATGTCCTTACGTATGAGATGTGCAACACAGAAGGCCTTCCTTACCACTGCAGACACATGGTGATCAAAGTTAAGGTTGGTATCAACCTGTGTTCCTAAATCTCTTGCCACAGGGTTTGAGCTAAGGGGAAGGAATGATAATGCATTACTTTGCATTTCTTTTAAGTCCGTGGCTTTGGCACCAACCATTTGTCTGTGCAAGCTCTTTTTGTAGTACATCGGGGGACTTAATTATTGCACCTTGTTTGCAGCCACTGGCAAACATGGTAAGCCACAGGCCCTCTATTTTCATCTGGACTTATGAGAAATAGATTCCAAACAGTAGAAGACCCATCACAGATCCCTGTGGTACACCAGTGATAACCTGTCTGCTGGTAGAGGTGGAATCCCAACTTTGACTGTATGCATTCTGTTGATCTGCCAGTTGGCTACCCATCTAGTGACATATGGGTTAATTCACATTTTTTTTAATTTCTCCAAGTCTTTTGGGTTTCTAATACCATGATGGGAATGGACCCCATTCTTAAGTCAAAGTATTATTAAAGTTCATGAAATTAGTATTGTTTCAATCTTTGATGTTAGCCAGAAGTGCTGTTTACACCACCTGAAATGTGCCCAGTAATTAGTCCTTCTGCAATTTGTATGGGGTTACATGTATTGGTAACATATCTAAATACAATTGTAGATTCTTTTTTATAAGACTCATTGTTCCTGCTACTAGTGGAACTGTTTGGGCATCTTTCTTCCACATTGCTCTCGTTTCTGCCTGCAAATCCTGATGTTTTATGCCTTTGTGTCTCTCTATATGCAATACACTGTAGTCATTGCATGTGGCAATTTCAATGATCAATGCTACTTTTGTCTTCTTTTCATGGGCCACTATATCCAGTTTTCTAGCATCTATCTTTTGAACTATTGGTAATGGGTGATCCCATGTGATGTAGACTTAATAATTTTCTTTGATGCTTTGTGGCTTATGTTTCCAGTGATTTTCAGCCACTTCAGTACCATAATGTTTGCACAGTCCCCAGTGCAACAGTCTTGCAACAGTATTATGCCTTTGAGTATACAGTCCTTCTGTCATTAGTATGTCACAACCAGCAATGAGGTGTGCAACTATTTCCAATTCTGTTTTACTAAACCTACATTTGTCTGTTTTTCCCACATTTTCAATGGACTTTGTAAACCAACATGTATGTAGCCCACTATCTTGGTTCGCCAATATTAACCTTTCATCTCTTGGTTTGAATTCACCTCTCCTTAACCATTCCTGAGCTTGATCCTGATCAACATGAGGTTCTTCCAGAAGTTTTCGATACTTGCAACTATATTTATGCATTTTCCACATTTCTTGACTTTTCATCTGGTCCTTCACCTTATATTCTTTCTTTTTATTTTTTGGCACATTCAATTGCTGCCTGATTTTTATCTACTTCTGGTTTGATTTCCATTCCTGGCTGATGCTGATATGTTTCTGCTAGGGTCTATATTATATAGTCGAAGTTTCAAAACTTTGAACCTCACATGAGTGAACTCATATGAGCAAAGTTCGAAACATCAACTATATAATAAAATTAAAAAAAAAAACTTACCTTACCACTCTGACTTGCCCCCCTGCACCCCCCCCCCCACACCCCCCTACTTAAATATACCAACTCTGAGTACGCACTTCAGTGCAGAAAGGGAACATTTCCCATTCTGCGCGTGAAAAAAACGACTTTCACCTTCGACCTTTCTGACGTTTGATCATATGATGTCGACCATCTATGATTCAAACATTGGAATGGTCGCTCATCTACTATAGGCCCTTCTGCTATACTAAGCAGGGAAGTCATCTTAGATTTATTCTCATGTTTCAAAATTTTCACTACATTGATCCGAGTCTTGTGAGGTCAGCAGATATGTGTGCAGTCCCTTGATTACAGATCTATACATGTAATTAATTTTAAGTAGGCCCATCCCTCCTTCGGAAAGGGGACTATATAATCTTGGTATACACTGATTTTTATAAATAATTTGGTGAGTATGAAGCATCCTTCTGGTTTTCCTGTCTAATCTATCCAACACATTTTGGCACCAGTCAGCCACTCCAAAACTGTAAGTTAGGACAGGAAGAGCAAATAGGTTTATAGCTTGAATTTTGCTTCTAGATATCAACACTATTTTCAAGATTAATTTAAGTCATCTAAAGTATTCCTTACTAAGTTTTATTTGCATTTGTTCATGTGTTATTGTTGATCTTTCATTAATTCACAAATATTTATACACCCACATTCTTGTCCCAAACTGATGTTTTCTTGGTACTGCAGTTTTCCTGGTTTAAAGGTTGCTTTTGCACATTTATCAAGACCAAATGACATTCTTATATCATCTGAAAAAGTTTTGACAACTTGCAGTTGTGCTTTCAGTTTCTCAACTGATGAACTATACAGGTTTAAATCATCAACAGAGAAGATGGGAATTCTTTACACTTTGTTGTTTTCTAGGAGCCAAATTATAGCCATGGCCTAAGCTGTTAAGCAGACAGCTTAGTGGGTTAAGGGCAAGACAGAATAGTAGTGCTGACAGAGAGTTATCCTGGAATATCCCCCTTTGATTTTTTTTCCCCTGGAATTTGTTCTTTATCCTGTCTTAATTGCAAAGTGGTCTGGCACTGTTTCATGGTCACTGTAATGTAGTCGATCAGTGTAGGGTGCATCTTATACATTTTTAAACACTCTTATCCATGAATGTGGGATACTATCAAATGTTTTTTTTTTTGTAGTCAATTTATGTCATACTTAGATTCTTCCCCTTTTTACAGTTCTGCACTATGAATTTATTTAACAACAAACAATCCTTTGTTCGATATGACTTTCTTTTATTGCCCTTTTATTCTATTGCCATAATTGAGTTTTCTTCTAAATGACTTATAAACTCTGTTGGCATCAATTCCAGTGTATAGTTTATACATCATTGGAAGGCAAGTTATTGGTCTATAATTTTAAGATAGCTTGCAGGTTCACTCTTACATAGGAGCAGTGTTTTTCCTGTTGTTAGACAGGTTGGTGTCTGCTTGGGATGCACATATAAATAGTTCTTATTCATGACTAAATCTTCATGCAAAAATGTTAATACTTGTAACCAGAAGTTAGGTACTGCATTTGAGCCTGGGGTTTTCCAATTAGAGG
The DNA here is from genome assembly GCF_019279795.1 of Protopterus annectens. NCBI lineage: Eukaryota > Metazoa > Chordata > Ceratodontiformes > Protopteridae > Protopterus > Protopterus annectens. Next base: position 1,420,036,186 of record NC_056725.1, read on the forward strand.
TTTTTCTTAACTTTGTTTCAATCTCTCTGGCTGTTATTTCATCCCATTTCATATCCTGTACCTTTAAACGTCTTATTCTTTCTTTTACTTCTTTTATCCATTTAGCATCTTTGTTATGTTCCACAGGATCTTCATAAATACTTCTCCAAAATGTATTTATTTCTTCTTTTTCTGGTGGCCTTTCAATTCCTTTTACCTTGTTTTCCAATTCTCTATAAAACCTTTTTGCTGATCTGCTCTCTCTTCTATACTCTTCTAACAGTGACACTTCTTGTCTTAATTGCTTTATAGTTTTGTCTGTTTGATACTTCCATGATGGTATTTTATTTTCCCCTTCCTTTCCCTCACTACACTGTGTTCTTGTGGTAAAATTTTATCAGTTATTAATTTAACTCCACAGTAATATATCCTGCTTACTTCTGTTATATTGCATGAATAGGATAATAGGATCATAGGAGGTTACTAGGTTAGTGGCCGTGGAGCACTTACAAGCCTAGCCAAGAGTTTATCCCCAAAAAGAAACTTCAATCAGCAGCTGTCACCCCTGTCAGTGAGAGACACAGGTGAAACCCATGAAATAAATTTGTGGTTTCCCATCCACTCATCAAGGTTGCACTTGAAGAGGGTCAGCGAGGTGCTCTGTTTGACGTGTATGGGAAGTCTATTCCAGAGACAGGGCAGCCTCTGGGAGACAAACCTGTCTCTCCAATGGGTTTTGTTGATATCACATATTAGATTCTGGCCTTTTGAGTGGGTAGTGCGTGAGAGGTTAGAGTTATGGATATGGAGCATCTCTAGTAGAGCAGGGTCCAAGATTGCCTTGTAGGCGAGATACCCCTGAACAATCTGTATGATACCAAGTAGAGTGATAGTGATTTGAGCCTGTCTGCATAGGACAGGTGTTGGAGGCCATGGGTTCTCTTTGTGAGGTAATTTAGTGGCCTTTCCAGTTGGTGCAGATGTTTGGAGAGGTACATCCCAAACGGGGAGTTATACTCAATTACTGATCTAATGAGGGAGTGTATAGAGAGGTAATAACCTCCTTTTTTCTGGATGCAATCCTTTTACTTATGAGATGAACCAAGTAAAAGGTTTTTCTCACCACTGCCGCTACATCATGGTTGAATGTGAGATTGTTGTGTGCTTAGGTGGTGGCCGCTGATCTGGTAATCAGTATGAGTCGTGTTTTTGCCGAGTGGTATGATGATACATTTTTTGCATTTAGTTTAAGGCCATGACTTTGGCAGCAGTCATTAGTTGCTGTGAGACCCTTTTGCAGTATGTTAACATAATTTGGGGAGTCAATGACAGCACCCAACTTACAGTCGTCCTCAAACTTGGTCAGCCACAAGCCTTTTGTCTTTGCCTGGAACTCTGAAAAAATAGATGCCAAACAGTAGGGGTCCCAGGACAGATCTCTGGGGAACTCCACTAGTAAAAAAACACCAGCTAGTAAAAAACTAGCAAAAGGAATAAACCAAAAAAAAAAACAAAACAAAGAAGCCTCTTTGAGTTGCATAAAATCTTTTACTGGTGTCTCCTGGTACCTAGGCTCACACCTTCATGGGATAAATTACACACCAGAAAACCATTCCTCATATGGTGTATCAATTAACACCACATTCTAAGCCTATTCATGTTAAAGTGAAAACATCCCTTTAACCAAAAAGAACATAGAATAAGTCAAAGACAAAACTGGTATTTCCATTATTGTTCCAATTATTTCCCATGCAAAAATTAAAATTGAAATGTATTATTTGTTTTTTTTTGGAACTGCACTAGTGACAGGTCTGCTATCAAAGGTGGAGGTGCCTTTTTTGACTTTGAGGGTCCTGTCGGTGAGCCAGTTGGCCACCCACCTGATGAGATAAGGATTTATGCCAAGTTGTGTTAGCTTTTCGAAGATGTCTGAGTGGGGAATTGTGTCAAAGCCTTTCATCAAGTCAAGGTAAGGCGTGTCTACTGACTTTCCCTCATCCAGGCCCTTGGTGACAGTCTCAAAGAAGTCAACAAGGTTTACCAGGCAAGATCTGCCCTTGAAAAATCCGAACTGGGTGGAGTCAAGTGCTTAGTGATTGCTTATGTCCTTCTTCATGAGATCCATAATAATACACTCCATGGCTTTACAGATCAGACTTGTCAAGCTAATGGTGTGATAGTTTCCAGGGTCAGTAGTGGCACCACCTTTGTGCAAGGGGATGACAATGGCAGTTCTCCACTCTGCTGGAATGAAGCCTGTACTTAGGCTGTGATTGAATAGGGTGCTCAATGGCGAAGACAGTTCTTGCTGGAGTGGTGCAGGATGCATCCTGGGATACTATAAGGTCCCATGGAAGTTGTGTTCTTTGCCTTGGATAGGGCCTGTAACACTTTATCTATGGATGTGAGGTGCAGGACAAGTATTAGGGATGTCAAAAGGGCCTTGGGGGGACAGAGGTGTGAAGTTTGTGCTGAACCTATCTGCTAGCAGGTTGGTTAAGTCAACATGATCAGTGTAAGTGATTCTGTTAAGTATTAATTTAGAGCACACCGGGGCTTTGTCTTGGAGGTTCCTGACGTAACTGAAGAAGACTTTGTGGTTTCCTTTTGTTATGGAGACTAGTTTCAATTCATAATTGGCCTTGCAGGTTTCACTAGTGATCTAATTTGCTTGTTGAGGCTAAGGAGGGAGTTTTACCAATTTGGAATTTGTTCCCTTTTACGCTTGGAAAACAGTTTCTTCCCTTTGTTGTAAAGCCTGTTGATATGTTGATGTCCACCAAACAGGTATATACTGTAGTAACTAGTGGGGAGTGGGCTAGATATACCAGGTTATTCTGTAAGACTAACAAAAAACATCCATTCTATGGAGGCCAAGGAGTAGAAAACTCTGGCAATGCTTTACAATGCAGAACTGAGTTGCTCACAGGGCAGCAGTGCAATGCCTGAGCAGCTCCAGTAAACTGAGTGCAAACCTGCCCAAACATGAATCTGGAATACAAGCAAAGTTAAATGATTTTAAAAAGAAAACAAAGGGAAAGGCCAAGACTGAGCCTTATTCCAGCAATCCCCAACTCAGATGGGTCCTTGGCTGCACACTTCTGCCACAAGGGTGTGTGTGGGGCTTCTTAATGTAGGATGGTTGGTTTTTGTTCTCAAATTATACCAAACAGTCTAGCTTCATCAAGCCTGCATCTAACCTATGCTATAAAATACAGAAGTACTAGAAATGCAAAGTGCGGAGGCAGAAAATCGCAATCACAAAAGCAAAAAAAAAAGTTTAAATAAAGCGGCAATTCAGTAGAATACTCCAACAAGAGTGTAGACCACAAACCTTCCTAGTGTGAAATAAGTTGTCTGGAACCCAACAGCTTAAACCAGAACTAAGACACTTTCAGAATAACAAATGCAATAAGCCTCCAACCAGCAATTCCCAGCTTACAAGGGTGTAGGCTAACCTCTCCTGCCACAAGAGTCTAGACCACAAATCTTCCTAATGTAACATAACTGGTTTGGAGCCCAAGTGCTTAAACCATAACAAAGATACTTAGAACAACAAGCACAATAAGGCTTCAACCAGCAATTCCCACCTCAGAAGGGCAGAGGCTACCATCTCCTCCCACAATAGTGCAGACTACAAACCTTCTTAGTGTAAAACGAGTGGCCTTAAGCCAAAGTGCTTAAACTAAAAGTAAGAGGCTTAGAAAAATAGTTACTATTTAATGTGATAGACAGATGGCAATGACATGTCTTTGAATCTATCCACATACATCATGTCATGGTTAGTAAGCCCTGTGTTATCTTGATGAGAACACACTATGGACTGTCCAGCTGCTGCATGTGTCTGGTGAGGTTCATGCAAAAGGGAGTATTATGCTATATGATTGGTCTGATGAGCTTGACCACAATGCTGTCATACAATCCTGAGATCTGAATGTGATGGTGTGTTTTATGATGTGCACCATACGTGTGTACTGGAAAACATTAAAGAGAAAAGTTAGAAAGTAATGAGACATGTTGCAGTTCCTGACACCATAACTCTTACAAAAGAATTCACTAGAAAGTACTGACTGTATAATTTCTCTAAGTGACAGGTACAATTATCAGTTCAACAACTTAAATGTAGATATACTAGGTCCTAATATATCTATGCACCCTGTGCATCAGACACAAAGCTCTTCTATCTCTCAATCCAAAAGAGAGAAAACAGGGATATGGCACAGTTATCATCACTTGCACAGGGTGTTGTGTGGGGGAGCAGGAGGCCTAGGCTGACACAATTGTATGTGTGTCTGTAGGAGTCCTCCAGGTGAAATTCATGTGTGAGTGTCTGCATGAACACAGCCAAGATCAGTACTATCTCTAAGTCTTGGTATGTTGGATAGGTGTAAGACATGCAAGGTAGAGTTGGCAGTTCAATGCTGTCACCCCCAACCACAAAAACTGGCTCTACCAGGAGTTGCACTGGCACCTCTATGCCCAAGGTTAGATGCAGTGCTGCTACCTGAATGTGACTGATGTCTGCTGCATATGCTACCATCATGGGAATGCCTAGGACCATGACCCCATGGCCTGACATGTCTGGATGTGGACAGCACACTCACTGATGGACCAGCGGAAATACTGCCAGTATATTAGCGTGATCAGGTATGGCCATGCTGGCTATCAGACGTTGTGCTAACATACACCCACAAGGAAGCCATTTCCCTCCCAGCAGACATTCCATCACAGATACTGCATGTTCCATGACAGACACCCCTCAGTCCATCACAGACACCCCTCATTCCAACATGTCATGCATCTGATCCAGTGAATCAGTGACACATGGAGAAAGTCACGTATGTCAGCCTGTGCCACATCCACAATCCTGAGCATTTGTCTGGAGCACATTTCTGAATATGCCTGTGCTGCAATGATGGCCCTAAACATACACTGAGTGACACAGGAAGAGACACCTGCACCAGGTGGAGAAGGGACAGTCGTCCCCCTCTGAGCACCCTTATCAACCCTCCGTGGCATCTCTCCAACACTCTGGTTACAGGCAAACTCAACAGGCACTGAAGCCACAGTCACCACACTTCCCTGATCCATGTCCTTGCCCTCCACCTGTCCAATATCTGTGGTCTCAGTGGACTGAGTAGGCATAAGCCTACTGGCTGTGTCAGGGGAAAATGAAGGGGGTGGTTGGATGTCAACCTCTGTGTCAGATTCAACCTCTGTACCCCCAGACTGGGCCTCAGTTTCACCACTATCATCATCAGTGTCTGATGCAAAATTGACATTCAGTAGCACAGGGCCCACACTACAACTATCATGATCACCTGTGATAAAAAGGGAGAAACACAGGCATACATTAATACCTGCACTACTATGGTGCAATGTATGCTAAACAACTAACAGTGCTACCAATATTACAGACAGTCCAGCAATAAAAACAACAGGCCTAAAACAAAGCATTAAGACATTTCTTTAAATTGATCTGCAGTACTGAAATAAATGTATTTGGCTTACCATATGCAAGAGGCATACACCGCTGGATTCCTGACAGTCTTGGTATAAATTAAGCAAGAGGTAAATGCAACATCATCACATTTAACAGTAAGGCAGGGGGTACTATATGCATTGCTCTTGTTCTATATCTGCATTAAGTGTACATTCAACAAGAAAGTGGCTGACAACTCTAAACTGAGTTTATCACTGTACCAATCTTCAACCCCCGAAAAAAGATATATGGCACAAAAGTAACTTTTATTTCAATTGTTTTACTATACAACAGTATTCAACTAGTCATATAACAAAGCCTACCTGGAAGCTCATCCTGGGGCTCAGAAGGAGTGACACCCATGTGAATCACATGTTGTGAGCCACTCAGCTCTGAGTTGTCCTGTGGGAGGATATTTGCCAGGAATTACTCATTGGGTATGAGAGGTGGTTCTGTAGCAGGCCCATACCTGGTTACCCTCAGGTCTCGAGCAACAGCAGCTGCACACCTCTGTGCAGAGGTGATCATGTCAGTGGCTCTGTGGTGTACCTGCATGTATGTCCAACTGTGGTAGCCCAAAGAACTGATGTTGGCAACAATCTGCTGCCATACTCTGAGCCTTTCTGGCATATTGGGCTGACTCTTTCCCAGATGAAATACCCTATGTTGATGCAGCTCATCAATGACGATATTATTTTCATCTTTACTGCAGGGGGGGTCTCTGCCACAATAATGTTTTGTGCCCTAAAAGACAACAGAATGATAATACACATAAGCATCAAATAACTGTGAAGTAATTATTACCAGATAAAACAGTAAAGGTAAGCAGTCAGTAGTACCCACTGGAAAAACATGAAACAGTCTACAGATGTGAAGTACTAATGACAGGCAGGATGCAAAACAAGGCTAGTAGCAAGAGCAACATATCCTTGTATGTGCATAGCCATAACTCAACTGTGCACCCCCTTAAAATAACTGTCCATTCTAGTTTGTGACATAACATTAACTTTTCTTTGCTCCACCTACGCACAAAGTAACAGGCTCATGAACCATTTTGCTAATGAAACATCTTTGAAATGCTAAACAGCCTTTCAAATGACCTGTCCCTGAAACTTGAGTACTTATGTATCACACAGCTTTCTATTTTCAGGTATTGTCAATCATTTATACCCCTGAAATGGCTTGACAAACATGGCAATGCCATCAGTACACTCCTAACTAATGCTTACAGATAACAGTGTAAAAGGCTTTGCTTCACATTATTTATTAATATATTCCAGCATATGCATTATGTAGGTAACAAAATGGGAGCATGCCTCTTGAAGTTCAGTGCTCCTCTGTAAAGATATCTTTGGAAATATTTAGTTTTTTTGAAATCCTGCAAACATGTAGCAAGTGTCTTCACCATCGGTTTGGCTAGCTCTTTATAATGGAGTAGATTATTAATGGAGTGCATCTGTCTTAGGCTGTGTTTCTGAGATGCTAATTACAGCATAAGAAGCTGAACTGCATGCTAATCAACCAATCTGGTGGAGATATTCAACAAGTTATAAAGCAACCATGTAGACTGCATGCTAGTTTTTCCTGTGGATTTCAAATGTAATGGAGTACATACACAGAAAGTCTACACAGAAGAATGTTAAGAGCTGGTGCTACTTCACTGCATTTGTATGTGATACAGGTTGCAGGCAATGATCCTCCTGCTGCCAATAAGCCTAGGCTGAGACAGAGAAGAGTTTTCAGGCCATATTTAACTTGTCATAATATACATAACATGGATATTGTAGACTGCTACAGGGTGGACAGGGATACAATACTGGAACACTGTGACCTCTGCTGGCCTCAACTCAGAGCCAGAGCATTTACCTCTCCACATATTGGCTGTGTACTGCTTGCATCAGAGTCAGCTCTGAACTAACACTGTGGCTACTGCTGTATTTACAAGGTAAGTCCTGAACATGTACTATATTGTATAATAATATTATGACATGTCCTTGTATTTCATCACTTGGTACAGTAAGCAACTACAAAGTGATACATTTGTACAGAAGTTAATGTAACATGTGACAGCAGAGAGTTATTTGACTTGAATTTGTCCATTAGCAAGTAGTCGGCCTCAGGCCTCAAAGATTGAGACATCGATACCATCCCAAAGTACTGATGATCACTGCATGCCCTCAGTTTAGCACCATACATTTGTAATGGGAAATCATAACATATATAAGTTAGAAAGTAATGAGACGCATAACAGTTTCTGGCTTCACCACCCCGACAAGAACAAACAGGCAGGATGCAAGACAAAGAGAATAACTACAGCAACATATCCTTACTTGCACCATAACAGTAGCTCAGCCTGAGTCCATCCCCCATTGAAAGAACAGTGTACCCTTGCATGTGCCATAACAGGGTCCCACCTTTGCCCCCCCAAAACAGCAGTCTATGTTTGTTTGTGCCATCCAACCTGCCCTTCATTTGATGGCAACTACATATCATAGTATTCCCAGTTAACATCCTCACACTTTTAAGGTAAATTATGTATACTGGTTTACACACTGCATGTCTCTGAGTACTGGTCAGATAACTGATGAATGACCAAGAAACACAGAACGGTAGGACACAGCTGTATATTTTCAAGGAATAATCATAAGAGGCTGTGTGATCACTAAGTGCACTACATCCAAAGTATATTAATATAATACATTTACAAATAACAGGTCATGCCTTGATATTAGTGTACATTCAGTTGCACTTGGTTGTGTGAGGAATTAGTTCATTTGTTTGCTGCAAATACATTTGTGTGGCAAAGATGGATAAGTTGCCCCTCCTGTTTTCTGAAAGTGCATTGGAGTGAGAGATGGGATTCAGACCTATGTAGTCATATCTCAGGTGTACTAACATTTTCTACTATGTATGTCATAGATTGATTTTCCTCATTTCAACTATTTTTCCATTTTTTTATCATTTTTTTTGGGGGGAGCCACTGTTTGCTCGATGCGCCGCTTAGCACAAACAGCTTTGGCTATGCACATCTCATTTGCACATTGATCAGCAGTGCATAAACTGGATAAATGGGCAGCCCATGTAGCAAACAGGACTCAGGCAGCCACAAACATACAATAGATGCATTTAATTAATACTATTGGCCATCACACAAACACATTTCCCAGCAGTGCGCACTCTCTAGCAATGTGTTGCATGATGGTAAGTGATGCTCAACAATTTCAAATATTGCAAAACCAGAAAGTGTGCATTCCCAGTAAGTGCAATACCTGCAATTGGCAGGAAAACATCATTCTACACTGGCATTGATCTGTGGTAGGCATGGCAGGTGTTCCTGGAGATGTTTTTATATTCTGTGCTCAAAGATGGGGTGTCCAGGAGTCCAAAGTATTTGTTGAACTCCTAGTGAATGAACATGGCCTAGGCTATTGCAGAGGGACTATTATGGCTCAGATTACAAGACAGAGGCATGAAGTAGTCTGGCCTGGGCTCTGATCAGTGCTACCAGTATCCCCTGCACTGGTGAACAATGTGTAGGAATCACTAGAGACCTCAGGATGAAGAAGAGGGATATCCTCAATTGTTGGATCAAGGAATGTAGGACTGGAGGCACCCCATAGATGTGTAAGCATCACTTACAGAGAATAGTCTTAAGAGTTAAAATGTGGATATAATCAGGATTGGTATGCTTAATGGTATTCTGTTTTATTTTTTCTGCATCCATCACAGACCAAGAACTGAATGTGCAAACCCATGCCGCTGGACTGGCATGGATGTGAGAAGCATGTAGTATGTATGCATAAAATAATCCAGTAGAAGGAAACATACAGCAGACAACAAACTTTAATCATACCAAAAGTCACAAAATCACAGAGCTTTCAGGCTCTTGCCTTTCCTCAGTGTGTAATATAAACCATTAAAACAACCACTTATTTATACAGGTTAAAATAGATCACATGACACAGCCCCACTATTTCAATTAAACATTCTCCTTCAAAAAACATTCAAACAGTTTTATAATCAGAAATATATATGGTTTTAGAGTGAAAAATACACTGATTTAGAATGTATATTTTATTGTATATATTGTTATGTTTTAATGTTTTTTAATCTTTTAAAGTTTATATATTTCTGACTCTAAGAATGCTTGAATGATTTTTGAAGGAGAATGTCTAATTGAATTATTGGGGCTGTGTCATGCTATCTATTTTAACCTGTATAAATGAGGGGTTGTTTTAAAGGTTTGTATTACACACTGAGGAAGGGCAAGAGCCTGAAAGCTTTGTAATTTTGTGACTTGGTGCTATTAAAATTTATTGTCTGCTATGCATTTGCTTCTATGTGATTTAACTACCAGTGAAGGTTTACCTTAGTGTTGGTCCCTTTGCTTTGCATTGCCTGCATGCATCCAAATAGGTCTCATATTTTAGCATTAAAGGAAAAGATGCCTTTATTGGTTTATTTTACAGCTGCATCAAACTGAGCATTAATTTCTCAACTGTAATAAGAAAGTATGCATGCATTAGTCTGGAGGCCAAAACAAAAGTTCACTATTACAGAGTAGTCATAGGTTGTGCCCTCAAAAACCACACTTCCCAAATATACAACACTATTAAGTTTTCATCAATATTGCAATGTAACATCAGAGCTCTAAAGCAGCGGCATCAATGGCCTGCTGTGAACTGTAATCAGTATAATTGGAACATGCACATGTGCAATATATGCACACATCAAGGATAGATTGCTGCAACCTATAGTACAATGTGCATCTGTTAGGAGCTGGGTAGTCTTAACAGTAGAAATGGTATTTGTTAGGAGTTGGTAGTGTTAAAGGCAAAGGTAACAGAATAGAGTCAAATAACTGTGGCAATGCTTTGTATGTCACATTTGAAGTTACTAATGTTCTCCTTTTTTTTCCTCACCCCAACCCTTATTATCTCTTTTTATTATTTTTGTTTTTTTTATTTATTTTTTTTTCCCACAGCACAGCGGGGTAAGCTTGCCCCATGAGATCCTCCTGCTCCCACTCCACCTGCTATAGCACCACTGCCCAGAATATCTGATGCTGCTGTGCAACCTGGTACCACCCCTCTGCTGCCCCTGAACTACCTGGTCCCTCAGGTAGCTCTGCCCTGCTAGATAGGCCAGTGGTTCCTTTTAGGAGCAGTGGCAGAGGTGGTGAGTTTATCACCTGTGATTAATTTCCAGGGTTGGTGCATAGTCCTCACTGTCACCCAGCTTGACATCCACATGTTCGTGATGTCCCCATCCTCACCCCAACCATGGTGTTCACCCACCTGTTGTGTCCTTCACTGTCCCTGTCTCTTGTCTTATTTGTCTTGTCTGTCTGCAATTGCTTCCTTGCCTGCCCAACTCACCTCACCCAGACAGTCCTCCATCCCTTCCTCAACATTCTTCTCTCTCAAAAAAAAAAATCGGGCACCTGTCCCATAAAAAATAATAATAATCGTACAAACATAGCTCTCCATTTCACACATGTGTCTTCATGACACACTTGATTCAGTCCAATTCCCTATATACCAGATTGTGTTTGCTCACCCCTCTCTCTGGAGGTGACAGTCCAAATTCAGTTAATGTTTTTTTTTATATATGTTCATGTATTATTCTTGAAAAAATAGATATCTATGGTTCTTTCCTACATCCTTCCTCCACATTCTTGCCTTTCGTTCGCTTTGTTCTTCCCTCACTTGTTCCCCATTTCACCACTTTTCTATTGTTCCCATTTCTTTTCTTTAAAGCATATTGCATGATGCTGAACATCACACACTAATGTATAGTTAAGGCAAAAATCAGTTATAAGTGTTATATACAGTTCTATTGGAAACCAGTACCATCTAGCCATATTTTAGGGACTCCATACCAACTATCACACTTCAGAATTTGGAGTTACACATAAAATTATTTGACTCTGTTGCATACACATGGATTAAACACCAGTTCTATCTGAACACAAAAATGAATGGATAGCTGCATTAACAGGTAGTGTTACAGAGTTAGTTGAGTAGCAGGTGTATTTTAGAGACTGACTAGCAAATGGAAGACTTAACTGCTGTTGTATACACCTGCTACTTAACTGAATCTCTGGCTGCAGGTATTAATGCACTTAACTCACTTAATGCAATGATCATTTTCATTTGGGGCCAAATGGTATAGTTATGAATACAGCTGTAGCTAATACATTGAACTACTCTGCTAGTAGTGTTATTTATTGATGGTGCACAATGCACCATCTTGCAGTACTCCTGTATAAAACTAAATGGGTATTGCACAATAATGTGCACCATCATGCAGTACTGCTGTATAAAACTAAATGGGTATTGTGCAATAATACTTTATAAAACATTTCAGGGGATTGTGCAATGCTGCTTCATACAAATTTAATGGGGAAGATACAACATTAGTGATATGTGGAGCAAGCACGAGCGAGTACAAAGAGAAATCTTTGCTAAACTGTGTCAGTTACTGTGATGCCCATACACTGGCCCAGCAATCAAGGAGCCTTAATCCTCACCACTAACACCAGTGAGGGGCATCCACATTGGGAAGGATAACAAATACACACACAGTAAAGTACAATTTCCCTTAAGAGCACACAATGATCAGAGTCAGTCTGGGGCTGGTTTATCCCTTTCTCTCCAGATCCCCAATAAGACTCCCCACTGGCACAGCTATAGAGTGGGGTCCTTAGGCAGTTTCTCAAGCCAAGTCCTCCTAGCAATCTCTCTGTCCAACCAGTGCTTTGTGCACCTGCCCAAGTAGCTGACACACACACACACACACAGACACACACACACACACACACACACACACACACACACACACACACACACACACACACACACACACGCACACACGCACACACACACACTTTAAGATATGATTTATATACAACCACACAGACACTCCTGGTGAAGGTTGGCACAGGTTCACTGGCTGTGCCCCTTCTGTCCAGGCTATAAGGTAGTAATCACTATCACCAGGACCCTTAGTTAGCAGCTACTAATAAGACCCTTATCAAAGGGTGTCCAATTATTACTGTGCAATATTATTATCCAAATAGAAAGTGTAACTGAACATCCAGGCTTATTGGATTGGCTTAGTACTGTACCACTATATACATTAAATGTACTCTAGAGCTTAAATTATATCTACATAAAACAGCCACAGTTGAAAGGTTTAGGAATATTTAATAGTAAATAATAAGAACACAAGACAATAATTCTTACTACCCAGCTACACAGTGCTAGTGAAGAGTTCAGAGATCACAGGAAAATAATTAAAATAATACAGTAGAATAGTTCTGACATCAATACAGAAAACTAACTAGTCTAATCTTCCTATTCTCTAGCTATATCTAAGAGCAAACACAGTTCTAAAATAAACTTACATATAGAACAAAGCAGTGCTGGTGATGTCAGTTCTGAAAACAAATGCAAAATGCCCTGAGCCTCTCTCTCTCTCTCTCTCTCTCTCTCTCTCTCTCTCTCTCTCTCTCTCTCTCTCTCTCTCTCTCTCTCCCTCCCTCCTTAAATTGACATAGTACTACTGACTCATTTCAGATTACATCATTTTTTTCTCTGGTTCCCAGGCTAACAGAAACTCAGAGTTTAGTAGCCCTTTTGATCTTGCACCTGGTCAGGAAGCTACAGCAATAAAATACATTATGCATGCAAATTCTAGCAATTAACTCTAGTCTCAAAACAAAATAAATACGCTGCTGGTTCAGACACCACTGCTCCAAGCCTTGAGATAAAAACAGCCATAAAATGCTTGACTTAGCTTTCTTACAGCAGAGTGCACTGTTGTTACATTTTTGCAGTTCAACATCCAATACAGTTTTTTTCACATTTAAGAGAAGAAGTCTGTGACTTATATTAATATTTACAAATGACAGAATTGTCTGCAAAATTCTATCTGGCTAGGCTGCCAGCCTTCACATATTGTCACATATCTCCACCCCCTGGAGAACTCAAGCTAGATTTTCAAGTGACCCTTGAGAAATGTTGATTGAGAGGGTTAGGTCTATCTGAGTATACCTTACCCCATTCCCTGTCTTGACAGCCCATCTGCATTGGCACTGCTAATCCCACTGCAGTGCTGCACTGACATATATGCTTGCAACCCTAGGCTCCATCTTAGCAACTTGGCATTTTTCTGGCTGGCTCTGTGTAACCATGTTAGGGGATTGTGGTATGTAACTACAGTGAACTTTCTTCCATGCAGATAAGGCTGAAGTTTCAGCAGTGCCCACACTATGGCTAGACATTCCTTTTCTACAGCTGCATAGAATTCCTCCCTGTGTTGGAGCCTATGACCAAGATAAACTACTGGGTGCTCTTCTCCCTCTGAAGAAATCTGTCTAAGTACAGCCCCCACCCCATGGTTTGAAGCATCCACCTGCACAACAAATTATTTGCTGTAATCTGGACTGGCTAACACAGGGGTCCTCCCAAAGCTTCATTAAGCTTCTGGAATGCCTGCTCACATGCTGTGGTCCACACTACCTTATCTGGCCGGTTCTTCCTTGTCAGGTCTGTGAGGGGAGCAGCTATGGTACTATAACTGGGGATGACCTTTCTGTAGTATCCTGCTGTCCCTAAGAATGCCCTCACCTGCTTTTTGGTAACAGGTGCAGGCCATGCTTGAATGGCTTTTACTTTGGCAGATTCTGGCCTGATCTTACCACTCCCCTCTCTATGGCCCAGGTAGGAGACTGCTGCCATACCCACCTGACTTTGCTGGGCTTAATAGTCAACCCAGCCCTCTGTAGTCTGCCCAGCACCTCTCTGACATGCTGAAGCTGCTCTTGCCAGAAATGGCTGTAGATGGTAATATCATCTAGGTAAGCAAGGGCAAACCCTCCTGCTCTTGCTAGGATATAATCTATCAGCCTCTAGAAAGTTGCTGGGGCATTTTTCATCCCAAAGGGCATCTTTGTGAACTCAAACAAGCCAAGAGGAGTCACAAACTGACCTCTCTGTAGCACTGGGAGTCAAGGGCACCTGCCAGTAACCCTTGGTAAGATCAATGATGTTAAGATACTTAGGTCCACCCAGATGCTCTAGGGCTACATCTGTCCTAGGCATGGGGTAAGCATCTGACTCTGTGTGACTATTCAATTTCCTGTAGTCCACACAGAACCTGGTGCTGCCCTCCTTCTTTGGCACCAGCACCACTGGGGAGACTCAGAGACTGTTGGACTCTTGAATTACCTCTAGTTCTAATATCTCCTGTATCTCCTCCCTCAGAGTCTGTTTGACTCTCTCAGGCACCCTATAAGGGGCCTGCCTAATATGCCTTTGGGGTCCTGTATCCACTTGGTGCTGCACCAGGTGGATGCACCCTGGTTTCCCATTGAACACATCCCCAAACTCCTGTAACACTGCTCGGATTTCTCGAATCTGAGTAAGAGATAGCTGCTGGGATATTGCTTCCCTTCCACTGAGGTGTCATTCCAAGCATCACTGAGGAGATCAGTCACCAGATCTCCCTCAGACTCCTCCTGCAACCCACTGAAAATACTCAGTACAAGGGCCTCCCTATCATGGTAAGTTTTCATCATGTTAGCATGGTACAATTTGTGCTCCTGTCTCCTGCCTAGCAGTTCTACCATGCAGTTAACATCACTTACCTTCCTTAACACCTTGTAGGGTCCCTCCCAAGCTGCTTGCAGCTTGTTGTGTCTGACAGGAATGAGAACCATTACTTACTGCCCTACAGCATACTCTCTAGCTCATGCATTCCTGTCATACCATACCTTTTTCTGTTTTTGAGCTTCTGCCAAGTTCTCCGGGGCCAAGCCCATGAGTTCTCTGCGCCTTGTCCTGAGGTTTAGGACATATGCCACAACAGACTTCTTGTGTGATTCACACTCACCTTCCCACTCATCTCAAATTAAATCTATAGGTCCCCTCACCCTCTGCCCATACAACAACTCAAAGAGTGAAAAACCTGTGGATTCCTGGGGAACCTCTCTGTAAGCAAACAACAGATGAGGCAAATATTTGTCCCACTCCCTCTTAAACTGGTCTGAAAATGCCAGTAGCATGAACTTGAGTGTAGAGTTTAACCTCTCAACAAGACCATTAGTCTGGGCTGGTAGGGGGTGGTCTTCGGGTGCTTCACCCCACAGTACTTCCACAGACAAGCCTGCAGGTCTGACATGAAATTGCCACCTCTGTCAGTCAGTATTTCTTTTGTGAAACCTACCATGCTGAAAATCTCTAACAAAGCATTTGCCACCTTTTCTGCCTCAACAGAGGACAAAGCCACTGCCTCAGGGTATCTTGTAGTATAATCTACTACCACTATGATATACAGTTTCCCTGTGGAATGTGGGGTACTCAGAGGCCCCACAATATCCTTAGCTACCCAAAGAAATGGCTTCTCAATCACAGGCAAATGCATCAAAGGAGCCCTCACCTTGTCTCCTGCCTTGCCTACCTTTTGGCACTGCTCACAGGTCCTGCAGTACTCTGTTACATCTCTGGAAATTCCAGGTCAATAAAAGTTTTGTATAATGCATCTATTTGTATGTTTTATGCCCATATGACCTGCAAAGGGAATATCATGGGCTATGGCTAGAAGTGCCAGATGGCAAGCTCTAGGAATTACCAACTGCTGTACCCTCTCACATTCTAGCCCTCCCTCAGGGGTCCACTCTCTATACTGTAACCCTTTGTCCCAGTATACATATTCCTCCTTCCTTCAGAATCAGATGCCTCACTAGCTACCTGCCTCAAGTCTTGCAGTGTAGGGTCTGAGAGCTGAGCCTGTCTCAACTCTCTCGTTGTAACCCTTCCCAGTTCCCTTTCCACAGGAAGTCTGGCACCCTCTGAGAATAGTGCCTCACTGTCACCCTGGGTACTACTACTCACCTCTATCTTTGCGGTCACTCTGTCCAAGGGAGCATCAGTACCCACCAGCAGCTGTGGCTCACCTTCAGTCTCACTGCTACAGAGTAGCTCCCTCCCAGAAGTAACCACCTCACCAGTCCTGGCTGCAAGTATGCAGTCTGTCTGGGTCTCCCTCAGGCTACTAGACCCACATGCCTGTCTCCAAGCCTGACTGCATGTAACTGCACAAACACATGGTACTGCATTATCAAAATCATTCCCTATCAGGACATCTGCAGGGATATCCTCAAACACACCTACTTGCTGGCTTCCTTTTCTACCCTTCCAGTCAAGGTGAACCCTAGCCAAAGGTATTTGGAATGGGGTCCCCCTAAAGCTCTGACTGGAATAGACTGCCTAGGCAAGTAGTGCTCCTCTGTAACCAATGCAAACTTCACAATGGTTATGTCAGAGGCTGTGTCTCTTAGCAATGGCCTCTTTGCCATTCACTACAGTAGGATATAACCTCTTGTGGTAGTTGGGTACCCTTGTTGTCGTCTCAAGACAACCTACTGTTGGCATTTTGTCTTTCCCACTTACTAGTTCCCTCACCTTTTGTTCCCCATCTTGTTTCCATAGATATCTGTCTGCCACATGGCCCCACTGGTTGCATTCAAAACATTTAACCCTAGGTCCTGGGTGTATACCTGAACTAGTGGCTTCCCCTGCTATTGGCAGATTCTGTTGGGGCAGTCTGGGCTGCCCACCATGGGTTCCTTTAGATCCATGAGCAGTACTTGGGGTCCCTTTCCTGTGCAGGGATGCCCTGCTTGCTAGGTATAGGTCCCCCTTCTTCCCCAACTCATCTGAAGAAGCACATTGTCTATATGCTGACCAGATCCTCATGTCCTTAGGTAAAGTGTTAAGGGCTTGTTCCCTCACCAAAAGGTCTGCCAGCCCTTCAGAAGTGGTGACCTGACATCCAGTCACCCACCTATGAAAATAAGTGCTCAGTTCAGTAACATATTCACACACACTTTCATCTGCCTTGCGTCTATGCTCACGAAACTTTATCCTATAGGTTTCAAGTGTTAGCTTGAAAAATTCCAACAAGCAATTATTAACAGCAGTATAATCAAAACAGTAAATGTCAGACATTTTGGACAAAATAGTTACAGCTTTACCATGGAGTAAGGGGGTCAGGAACCATACCCAGAGCCTTTGGTCAACATCATACTTTTTACATAACCTCTCCAACACATGAATGAAATTATCAAAATTATCCACCTCTGTAAACTGCAGAAGAAATTTACTTAACTTTTGTGCTTCTGGGGTCCAGTTAATCCCTTCCCCATTACTTCCATGACTCCGGTAAAGAGTCAGCATCTCCTTTTTGTGCTACCTCTGCCACTCCTTTTCCACAGCTTCCATTTCCAAATGCCTGGCCTCCAATTCAAGTCTCTTTAGCTCCAGATGGATTTTAAAGTCCTCTGCAAAAAGGTTGAGCTGTCCATTCTCTGAGTGTTGCACATCTCCACGGCCAGTCTGATCATCCTCCCGGTTGCTGTTTTCTGATGCAGTTGTGACTAAAGCTGGAATCATGTCTGCCTTAGTCAGGTTTCCCTGTACCAGTCCTTTAGCCTGGCACATCTCAGTCAACTGGCTCCTTGTCAGCTTTCCACACTCCTCTGCTAACATGCTTGCCTGCTCTCCCTGACTAAGCTCACAAAAGAAATAAAACAATTGTGATCTGAACTCTGAATATTCACTCTGTGGCTGATTTAGAGTACAAAAATACCTTCAGTGATCACTGTACACAAGCTACAAGAATTCACTATTCACACCACTACAAGCCAATTAGTATGTGCCACCAATTCATATGTGGTGTGGCTATCCCACCACTGCCAAATAATTAATATGTGACACCCGTGCACTGGCCCAGCAATCAAGGATATTCAGTCCTCACCACTAACAGCAGTGAGAGACATCCACATTGGGAAGGATAACAGATACACACACAGTAAAGTACAATTTCCCTTAAGAGCACACAAAGATCACAGTCAGTCTGGAGCTGGTTTCTCCCTTTCTCGCCAGATCCCCAATAAGACTGCCTACTGGCACAGCTATAGAGTGGGGTCCTTAGCCAGAGTCCCAAGCCAAGTCCTCCTAGCACTCTCTCTCTGTCCAACCAGTGCTTCATGTCCCTGCCCAAGTAGCTGACACACACACATGCACACTTTGAGATATGATTTATATACAACCACACAGACATTCCTGGGGAAGGATGACATAGATTCACTAGCTGTGCCCCTTCTGTCTGGGCTATAATGTAGTAATCTCTGCTACCAGGACCCTTACTTGTCAGCCACTAATAAGGCTCTTATCAAAGGTTGTCCAGTTATCACTGTGCAATATTCTTATCCAAATGGTAAATGTAACTGAACAACCAGGCTTATTGGAGTGGCTTAGTACAGTATCATAACAGGAAAAGGAACAGCACCACCAAGTAAAGCACTCAAATTAAATAAAATATAGGCAGAAACAAATGAGTGCACTATAGGCTGTAACATCAGCTTCAATAAATCCAATAAATCCAAAAAGCTCTTCTTGTAAGATAAAATCCACGTTTATTAAAAACGAACAAACGAACTGCAGTCAGGAGTAAGCGCTTTCGCGTTATCACATAACGCTTCATCAGACATAAAAGCAGTTAATAGATGCCCCCTTTTTAAATATCTTGTTAGATGACATCATCATGCTCTTAAAGAAAGAAGCACATTAAAAGGCATATAAACGAACAGACATGAAATACATTCAAACATCAAAAACATAAGGCATGATATAATCATAATCATAATTACTTTGGCATTGTTGCACTAAAGCTCAATGATTCAAAGGTCTAGAGGCTAAGAATGGCTTAATTGTAAACCTGTCATTAAGCCCAAATCTATGGGCTTGTAATTTTAGGATCCATTTGCCCTCTCTTTCTTCAACTCTGTTCCTCATGTTACCCAATCTACCATCTATAGATATCAATTCAAGAACTAGAAACTTAAAGTGATGAGTATCACCTTGGTCCCCAATGTGTTTGGCCAATGCGTTCAAAACATTCCCTTTAGTTATGGCATATATATGCTCCCTGATACGCTCACGTAACGATCTAGTCGTCATCCCCACATAGAACATCTGACAGGATTGACAAGCTGCTAGGTATACTAAGTTGGTAGAGCATATATATGCCATAACTAAAGGGAATGTTTTGAACGCATTGGCCAAACACATTGGGGACCAAGGTGATACTCATCACTTTAAGTTTCTAGTTCTTGAATTGATATCTATAGATGGTAGATTGGGTAACATGAGGAACAGAGTTGAAGAAAGAGAGGGTAAATGGATCCTAAAATTACAAGCCCATAGATTTGGGCTTAATGACAGGTTTACAATTAAGCCATTCTTAGCCTCTAGACCTTTGAATCATTGAGCTTTAGTGCAACAATGCCATAGTAATTATGATTATGATTATATCATGCCTTATGTTTTTGATGTTTGAATGTATTTCATGTCTGTTCGTTTATATGCCTTTTAATGTGCTTCTTTCTTTAAGAGCATGATGATGTCATCTAACAAGATATTTAAATAGGGGGCATCTATTAACTGCTTTTATGTCTGATGAAGCGTTATGTGATAACGTGAAAGCGCTTACTCCTGACTGCAGTTCGTTTGTTCATTTTTAATAAACGTGGACTTTATCTTGCAAGAAGAGCTTTTTGGATTTATTGGATTTATTGAAGCTGATGTTACAGCCTATGGTGCACTCATTTGTTTCTGCTTAGTACAGTATCACTATATACATGCAATGTACTCTAGAGCTTAAATTATCTCTACATAAAACAGCCACAGTTGAAAGGTTTAAAAATATTTAATAATAAATAATAAGAACACAAGACAATACTTCGTACTAAACAGTGCTAGTCAAGAATTTAGAGATCACAGGAAAATGCTTAAAATAATACAGTAGAATAGTTCTGACATCAATACAGGAAAAACAACTAGTCTAATCTTCCTATTTCCTAGCTATATCTAAGAACAAACACAATTCTAAAATAAACTTACATATAGAGCAAAGCAGTGCTGTTGATTCTGTCAGTTCTGAAAACAAATGCAAAATGCCCAGAGTCTCTCTCTCTCTCTCTCTCTCTCTCTCTCTCTCTCTCTCTCTCTCTCTCTCTCTGTCCTTAAATTGATAACACAGTACTACTGACTCATTTCAGATTACATAATTTATTTTTCTCTAGTTCCCAGGCTAACAGAAACTCAGAATTTAGCAGCCCTTTTGATCTTGCACCTGGTCAGGAAGCTACAGCAATAAAAGACATTATACATGCAAATTCTAGCAATTAACTCCAGTCTCAAAACAAAAGAAAGAATCTGCTGGTTCAGACACCAAAGCTCTGAGCCCTGAGATCAAAAACAGTCATAAAATGCTTGACTTATCAGCTTTCTTACAGCAAAGTGCACTGTTGTTAAATTTTTTGCAGTTCAACATCCAGTACAGTCTTTTCACATTTTAGAGAACAAGCCTGTGGCTTATATTAATATTTACAAATGACAGAATTATCTACAAAATTCTATCTGGCTAGGCTGGCAGCCTTCATATTTCTTCACAGTTATTATTGATTGTATTAAGTATATCTGCTAGCTAACTGACTCTGTGGTAGCATGTTAATGTATTGTTGGAGGCAGATTTTACTGGGTTCAAATATGGGTATAAGTAGTAATTTTACAAGTGTGTATGGGGAAGTCAGAAAAGTGGTGAAATGCGAGGCAAACAAGGGGTTAGAACAAAGTGAAAGAAGGGAAGGAATGTGCAGGAAGGATGTAGGAAACAACCACAGCCATCCATTTCTTCAAAAATAAAACATGAACATATATGCAAAATATTAGCTGAATTTAGATTGTCACCTCCGGAGAGAGGGGTGACAACACAATCTGCTGTATAGGTGTGTGAAATGGAGATCTATGTATTGGATGATTTTTTTTTTTTGTGGGACAGGTGCCCATTTTATTTTGAGAGAGAGAGGGAGAGAAAGAGAGAGAGAGAGAGGAATGTTGGGGAAGGGATGTAGGAATGTCTGGGTGAGGTAAGTTGGGTAGGTGAGGAAGCAATTGCAGACAGACAAGACAAACAAGACAAGAGACAGGGACCGTGAAGGACACAAGAGGTGGGTGAATACCATTGTTGGGGAGAGGGTGGGAAATCCAGGTCCTATGCACATCAAGGCAGTTGACAGTGAGAATCTAGTTCTCACCTGGTGGACTATCAGCACTGTCACCTCACTGGATCACTGGCTGCAGTGCCCAACATCTGCGTCTCCTACATGTACTCTGAACAAGGATGGAGAGCAGGCCTTACATCCAGCATAGGCATGCACCCACCATGTGGGGCACAATCCTAGGTACCACCCTGGCAATTCCTGTTACGTAATAAACTCATGACCTCTGCCACTGTTCCTGGAAGGAGCCACAGGTCTATCCTCTGGGGCAGAGCTAACTAAGGGGCCAGGTAGTGCAGGTACAGTAGAGGGGGTGCTATCAAGTTGTGCACCAGATGTGCTGGACAGCGGTGCTGTAGATGGTGGAGTAGGGGCAGGAGGATCCCGTAGGACAGGCCTATCCTGCTGTGCTGTGGGTAAAAACAAAAAATTAAAAATTAAAAAAAAAATTAATAAAAAAAAGAGAGAAAAGGTTTGGGGTGAGAGAAAAAAAGAGAGGACATTAGTAACTTCATATGTAATATACAAAGCATTTATCCAATTATTTGACTCTATTCTGTTACCTTTACTTTTAACACTACAAATTCCTAACAAATTTCTTCATTACTTTTAAGACTACCCAGTTCATAACAGAGGCGCACTATAGTACAGATTGCAGACACCAGTCCTTGATATGTGCATATAGTGCACATATGCGTGTTCCAGTTATACTGATTATAGTTTGCAGAAGACCATTTGTGTCACTGGTATAGAGGTATGAAGTTACATTGCAAAAATGAAAACCTAATAGTATTCTATATTTGAGAAGTGTGGTCTTTGAACCCACAACCGATGACTACTCTCTAATGCTGTACTATTCTTATGTAGAAGGGCCAGTCTGAAGGAGATTGGAGACTGTAAAGTGGTGGCAGAGGAAAGTGTAGTTAGGCAGCATAGGATGGTGGTTTGTAGGATGACATTGGTGATCAAGAAGAGGAGGATGAGTGTGAGGGCAGCACCAAGGATCAAATGGTGGAAATTGAAAAAGGGTAATTGTGAGGTGATGTTCAGGGAAGAGTTAAGACAGGCACTAGGTAGCAGTGAAGAGTTACCAAATAGCTAGGTAACTACAGCAGAGCTAGTAAGAGAGATGGCTAGAAAGGTGCTTAGTGTGACATCTGGAAAGAGGAAGGAGGACAAGGAGACATGGTGGTGGAATGAAGAAGTACAGGAGAGTATACAGAGAAAGAGGTTGGCGAAGAAGAAGTGGGATTGTCAAAGAGATGAAGAAAGTAGACAAGAGTTTAAGGAGACAAGGTGCATTGCAAAGAGAGAGGTGGCAAAGGCTAAGGATAAGGCATATGAAGAGTTGCATAAAAGGTTGGACACTAAGGAAGGAGAAAAGGACCTGTACTAATTGGCTAGGTAAGGGTGATAAAGGATAAGGAGGGAAACGTACTCACAAGCAAGGAGAGTGTGTTGAGCAGATGGAAAGAGTACTTTGAGGGGGTTGATGAATAAAGAGAATAAGAGGCAGAGAAGGTTGGATGATGTACGGATAGTGAATCATGACGTGCAGTGGATTAGCAAGGAGGAAGTAAGGATAGCTATGAAGAGGATGAAGAACGGAAAGGCTGTTGGTCCAGATGACATACCTGTGGAAGCATGGAGGTGTTTAGGTGAAATGTCTGTGGAGTTTTTAACTAGATTGTTTAATGAAATCCTGGAAAGTGGGAGGATGCCTGAGGAATGAAGAAAAAGTGTTTTGGCACCGATCTTTAAGAATAAGGGTGATGTGCAGAGCTGTAGTAACTACAGAGGGATTAAACTGATCAGTCACAGCATGAAGTTATGGGAAAGAGTAGTGGAAGCTTGGTTAAGAAGGGAGGTGATGATTAGTGATCAGCAGTATGGTTTTATGCCAGGAAAGAGCACTACAGATGTGATGTTTGCTCTGAGAGTGTTGATGGAGAAGTACAGAGAAGGTCAGAAGGAGTTGCATTGTGTCTTTGTGGATTTAGAGAAAGCATATGACAGGGTGCCTAGAGAGGAGTTGTGGTATTGTATGAGGAATTTGGGAGTGTCCGAGAAGTATGTAAGACTGGTACAGGATATGTTTGCTCTGAGAGTGTTGATGGAGAAGCACAGAGTAGGTCAGAAGGAGTTGCATTGTGTCTTTGTGGATTTAGAGAAAGCATATGACAGGGTACTTAGAGAGGAGTTGTGGTATTGTATGAGGAATTCGGGAGTGTCCGAGAAGTATGTAAGAGTGGTACAGGATATGTACGAGGGTAGTGTGACAGCTGTGAGGTCTGCAGTGGGAGTGACAGATGCATTTAAGGTGGAGGTAGGATTACAACAAGGATCAGCTCTGAGCCCTTTCTTATTTTCAATGGTGATGGGCAGGTTGACAGACGAGATAAGACAGGAGTCCCCGTGGACTATGATGTTTGCAGATGACATTGTGATCTGTAGTGAGAGTAGGCAACAGGTGGAGGAGACCCTGGAGAGGTGGAGATATGCTCTAGAGAGAAGAGAAATGAAGGTCAGCAGGGCTAAGACAGAATATGTGTGTGTGAATGAGAGGGAGGATAGAGGAATGGTGAGGATGCAGGGAGTAGAGGTGGGGAAGGTGGATGAGTTTAAGTACTTGGGATCAGCAGTTCAGAGTAATGGTAAGTGTGGAAGAGAAGTGAAGAAGAGAGTACAGACAGGATGGAGTGGGTGGAGAAGAGTGTCAGGAGTGATTTGTGACAGACGAGTACCAGTAAGAGTGAAAGGGAAGGTCTACAAGAGGGTAGTGAGACCAGCTATGTTATATGGGTTGGAGACAGTGGCATTGACAAAAAGGCAGGAGTCAGAGCTTGACGTGGCAGAGATGAAGATGTTAAGATTTGAACTGGGTGTGAAGAGGATGGACAGGATTAGGAATAACTATGAAAAAACAAAAAAAGAAAATACAAACGCAGAAAAAATACTGAAGTGATAGTAAACAAATGACGCCAAGTCAATGCTGGAACTTTTACTCTTATTTACTCGTTAGCGCTTTCATGCACGCCAATGCATGCACTTCTTCAGACAAGTTTGAGTGTAAAAGTATACAAGTATTTATACTCATTTTAATTGAACAATTATCTAATTAATCAAACAATAATTAATGAACTCAAAAAAGGAGGTAAAATCTCAGATAATTCTGACCAATACATATTAAATACAAAATATTACAATTTCATATACACAGTTACTTTAAAAACGACATATGTTTAAAAATATATATAAGTATTGTGTGACAGCATGAATGACATCAACAACAAATATATTCATTAAAAACAGCAACCTAATTCCAAAAAACCTGGTGTAATTATTGGAAATGTTTTGGAAAAAAATAAAAAATGAAAAATGAAAAGTAAAAACCTTAACAGTAAATATTATATATGAATTTTACTTATTATATTAAATAAAGATTAAATTGATAATCTAAATCAAAAACATGTTATGTGTCTTTGAATTATATATATATATATATATATATATATGTCTGCAATATATACATATACATATACACACATATATATATATGTTTGTATGTAAATTAACTCAAATGCAGGCACAAGAGCAAACACACAAAAAATGACCCATTTGTTAGTGTGTAAATGATGGAAAAAATGTGTCATCTATTCAAAGCCTTTAGCTTCAATAGGCATAATCGAACACACATCATTAATACCAGGATGTAAATAGGCATTAGTTTTGAGTTGCCACAACAATTCGCGTTCTTGTAATATTAAGTGCCATGGTCCACCCCTAAGATTTTTATGTACAATTTCAACGACGTTAAATACAAAACTGTGACTTGGATTTTCAACTACGTGTTTAGCAAGGGCATTCGTGATGTTTTGTTTCCCAATTGCATATAAATGCTCGTAAATGCGATGTTTCAAGCGCGTTCCGTTTTACCCAGGTAAAATACGGAACAAATTTTACATGTGGCTAAATAAACAACACCCTGGCTCTCACAATTACATTTGTCATTAATATAATATTTAACGTCGCGAATGGAAAATGTTGCTCCAACTTGAATGTGTTTGCAATAGTGGCAATGGCCACATTTAAACATGCCTTTGTTAATCTTATAAACAGGCATAGGAGCTTCCAACAAATTTTTTAATGATGGTGCTTTTTTGTAGACAATACAAGGTTTATCACCTAAAATAGTATCAAAATGATTACCGTGCAACACAAATTCCCAATTGTTACTTAAAACTTGTCTAATCTGGGTTGCATATTCATTAAATTGAGTAAGAAAACTAATTTTGAAGTCTTTAGGTTTACTACTGATGTTATCATGGCTTACATTACTAATTGAAACATCCAAAACTTCCAAGGAATTGTGTTCATAGCCTATTCTAAAAATTGGGCTGAAATGACCACTTTGTCTTTTTCGTTTAACCTCCCACATAACTGTATGAATGAGTTTGGTGGGATAACCTCTATTCTGAAACATTTCACTAAGCTTAAGGCATTCCTCATCAAATGTTTCATCATCAGAACACATACGGGAAGCTCGGACGAGCTGTCCCTTAACCACTCCTTTCTTCTGAAAGAAAGGGTGGCAGCTTGTGAAATGTAAAAATGAATTACTATATAGGGGTTTTCTATAGATTTTCGTGTTAAATGTGCAATGTTGATTGTTCTTCTGAATTTCGATATCTAAATAATTAATAGAAGAAATCCCTAGTTCATATGTAAAATGTAAAAAAGAAGTTGATAAATTCATTTCTTTTATTAAATCCACGACTTCTCTTTCTGTACCATTGATAATCATAAGTATGTCGTCTTGGTAACGCGTGTACCATACGACTAATTTGTTATACAAAGCATATTTAAAAAGAATGTGATGCTCCCAAAATGCCATTACTGAGTTAGCAAAAGATCCACCACATGGGGAACCCATGGCAATACCAGCTTGTTGTAAATAAATGTTCTTTTTGAACATAAAAAAATTGTTATTCAAAACTAACTCAAGTAAGTTAATGATTAAATCTATATCTTGTCCTGGACATCGTTTCCTTAATAGAAATTCACGAACCCATTCTAAACCAATATCCTGTGGAATTACTGTGTACAGATCAACAATATCAGCTGTCACAAATTTATAATCATCTTTAAATGGGATGTTATTGAGTTGTTGTAAAACGTGCCACGAATCTCTACAGATTTGTGGTTCTGTTTTCAAATATTCTTTTAACATGTTATCAACCCACTTTGCACTAGAATATGTAATGGAGTTTCGTCCGTCAATTATTGGTCTGAATGGGGGATCATTAACATTTTTATGAAGTTTGGGAACACCAAACATGATTGGCATGAGGGGAGCTGCCATAACTAAATAGTGGTACAAATCTGAGGATATGCTACCTTCGATGAACAAGTCACTTAAACTGTTCTTAATTTTTTGGTACGCTTGATTAAGCTCGTTGATGGACACTTTCTTATAACTAGCAGTAGATAGTAAAGCGTCCATCTTAGTTATATAATCATGTTCATACATTAAAATAGCTCCCCCACCCTTATCGGGTTTCATTACTCGTATACCATGTAATTTTGCCCATTTAATCAAGTTGAACTCTTCTAAAGTGTTTTGTTTGAGAGTTCTAACATTCTTGTTTAGGCATCTAAATTGTGCTTCACAAATCTTTTCGTATAACAATATATTACCATCTAATGGAGGATTATAAGTACTAGAAACTAATACATTTCTTGATAGCTGGTTTGAATTATTCATTAACACTTGTAAATTAAGTTTACGTGTGTACATTTTTAAATCACATAACAAACGCGAAATGTCCAATTTGGGGGTTAATACAAAAGTAAAACCCTTGGCTAGAAGTTCTACAAATTGATTGGAAATTTCCATGGAAGTGAAGTTGTAAACTTTAAAGTCTTTAGCGTTGCTAAAAATGACATTAGGATATTGAAAAGAACAGGGTTCAATTACCTCCTGTTCTTGTTGTAAACAGTTCTGTTCTGCCCTTTCTTGTTGCGTCTCGTGTTCTTCTTCCAATTCGACTGGCCGTTTTGAAAATCCTGCTGGCGACTCTGTCGATTAGTATTTCCATTTTGATTAAAGTTCTGCGACTGGTTACCTTGCTTCTTATAGTTATTGTTGTTTATGCGTTCACTTCGTCTTATTGTTGGAGGTGCGGGTGAACTAGAAGGTGAAGGACCATTTGTTGATGGCCGAAAAGCGTCAGGCTCATCGTCGATGGAAAAGTGCGTGTTAGTGGCAACATTCTCATTGTTGCTACGAGACGAAAAATCAGTGTCTCTACTGCGACCAATGACAGAAGGTGGATCGGGATAAGCATTGCCATTATCATACGCTTGCTTATCCCTATTCATTTTACGTTTTTTGGTCTCACAAATTTTGTTAACCAGGATATTAATGCTAGAAAATATCCTGGTGTAGTCAAAGGCATATCTGTCAAAGTCGGAATCGGTCTTAATGTCATTGTCTATGGTCATTAAAATTTCTTTCAAATCAGTCATCTGTTTGGTATAATCCTCAATTAGCAATTCCAGAAAATGAAGACCTTGTTTGTTGAAAAAGTCAATAAGTTGAGAAAAAAAGGCTGATTGTTTGACTAGCCCAGAAGGATATTTCCACTGCCTCAAACCTTTAGGTACTATATTATGTTTGAGGCATTCACGGAAATATAAAATCTCGATCTGTAACTTTTTATATTTTATCAAACAATTATCAAATGATTTTAAATTAGAAACTAAATCAGGTACCAGGTTGTCGTTTTGTGTATTCTGTTGTGCTCCATTTACATTACTTAGCACTTCGCCGAACATACTGATCGGCATATTGATAAAAGCATTAAGTTCAGGTAAACCATTACTTACTGCCACATTACTGTTGTTACTGTTCGTGTTTGCAGTATTATTAAAATTAGGAGTGATGGAATTTGTAGTTCTTACTTGACCTGGTGGAATGCTGGTTAAGCCGGTATCACTTTGCACAATTTGCGTTTCTATCGTAGCTGTTTGGATGGTTGCTGGAATATTAGTGGCGGGTAACAACTCACCAGGAATTGTATTAAACCTTACACCCGTTCGAGGTCGAACAACGGGAATGTTCAAATTACTTGCCGGTAAGTTAGTGCAAGTACTTGGAGCTCTATCCATTTGTAGAGTATCCACTTTTTCCGCCAGCCGTTCCACTCGCTGTGTAAGTTGCTGTATCAAAGCTGTCAGATTACCAATAGAGTTACCGGTAGAATCCACATCTTGGGTTGGAGCCTTAGTGGTAATTGGACTACCGGAAAACATTGACTGCGACTGCGACTGCTGACTATCACAAATTTCAGCCATGAAAAAACAAAAAAAGAAAATACAAACGCAGAAAAAATACTGAAGTGATAGTAAACAAATGACGCCAAGTCAATGCTGGAACTTTTACTCTTATTTACTCGTTAGCGCTTTCATGCACGCCAATGCATGCACTTCTTCAGACAAGTTTGAGTGTAAAAGTATACAAGTATTTATACTCATTTTAATTGAACAATTATCTAATTAATCAAACAATAATTAATGAACTCAAAAAAGGAGGTAAAATCTCAGATAATTCTGACCAAAAAGGAAGGAGTTGCATTGTGTCTTTGTGGATTTAGAGAAAGCATATGACAGGGTACTTAGAGAGGAGTTGTGGTATTGTATGAGGAATTCGGGAGTGTCCGAGAAGTATGTAAGAGTGGTACAGGATATGTACGAGGGTAGTGTGACAGCTGTGAGGTCTGCAGTGGGAGTGACAGATGCATTTAAGGTGGAGGTAGGATTACAACAAGGATCAGCTCTGAGCCCTTTCTTATTTTCAATGGTGATGGGCAGGTTGACAGACGAGATAAGACAGGAGTCCCCGTGGACTATGATGTTTGCAGATGACATTGTGATCTGTAGTGAGAGTAGGCAACAGGTGGAGGAGACCCTGGAGAGGTGGAGATATGCTCTAGAGAGAAGAGAAATGAAGGTCAGCAGGGCTAAGACAGAATATGTGTGTGTGAATGAGAGGGAGGATAGAGGAATGGTGAGGATGCAGGGAGTAGAGGTGGGGAAGGTGGATGAGTTTAAGTACTTGGGATCAGCAGTTCAGAGTAATGGTAAGTGTGGAAGAGAAGTGAAGAAGAGAGTACAGACAGGATGGAGTGGGTGGAGAAGAGTGTCAGGAGTGATTTGTGACAGACGAGTACCAGTAAGAGTGAAAGGGAAGGTCTACAAGAGGGTAGTGAGACCAGCTATGTTATATGGGTTGGAGACAGTGGCATTGACAAAAAGGCAGGAGTCAGAGCTTGACGTGGCAGAGATGAAGATGTTAAGATTTGAACTGGGTGTGAAGAGGATGGACAGGATTAGGAATAACTATATTAGAGGGTCAGCCCAGGTTGGAAGGTTTGGAGACAAAGGCAGAGAGGCAAGATTACGTTGGTTTGGACATGTGCTGAGGAGGGATGCAGAGTATATTGGGAAAAAGATGCTAAGGATGAAGCTGCCAGGTAACAGGAAAAGAGGGAGGCCTAAGATAAGGTTTATGGATGTGGTGAGAGAGGACATGCAGGTGGTTGGTGTAACAGAGCAAGATGCAGAGGACAGGAAGAGGACAGGAAGAAATGGAAACAGTTGATCTGCTGTGGCGACCCCTAACGGGAGCAGCTGAAAGAAGAAGAAGATTTTGTCCTACAGACTATGCATGCATACTTTCCTTTTACAGTTTAGAGCTGCATGCTCACTGTTATTTTAGAATGTGGCACTGTTGCGTTGTGCTACACACTAAGGCATGCATGTTTCTTTTACAGTTGAGATATGTATGCTCAATTTGATACAACTCTATTAAATACCAACTAGGTGGTCCTTAACTTTTAATGCTACTAAATTACTATGCAAATTATTATTATTATTATTATTATTATTATTATTACTAAAATACTATTTAGACAGTACTGTTTTGATGCATAAATACCATATGCTTCTCGCATCCTTAACAAATGCGTGGCATGGGACCTGACATTTGAGGCCTGCTCCATAGCAGATATGGAAAAAAAAGAGAACAGAATACTATTATGAATACCAGTCTTGACTATATTCAGCTTTTAAGTCTTACAAATACTCATTGAAATTGATAGTTACACATCTATGGGATATCCCCTGTACTAAATTCCCTTATCCAATGGTTGTGAGTATCCTGCTTCTTCCTCTGCAGGTCATCAAAGTGATGTCTGTATTGCTCACCAGTGCAGGAGATACCTGTAGCACTGGTCAAAGCTCTGGCAATACTCTTCCAGGCTTCAGACTTGTATTCTGAGCCTGAATAGTCTCACCACAGCAATCGGGGCCCATGTTCCTTAACTAGGAGTCCAACAAAACTTTGGACTCCTGGACACCCCACCTCTATGCCCAAAAGCACACTCCCTCACCAGCTACTCCAGACATGCTTGCCATAGCTCAAATTCAATGTAGAATGAACATTTTCTGCCAATTGCATTTTATATCCTGATGTTTTCCCACCAATTGCATGTCTCACATTACTGAGAGTGCACACATTTTGGTTTTGCAACAATTGAAAATGTTGTGCACTTCTAACCATTGCGCAAACACAGTAGGTGAAACTGTTCACTGTCGGGCAAACCACTGGCATGATGTTAAGGGATGTACAAAAGTGGCAAGCACTGCAATTTTAAAATTATTTGGTATAGAGTCACTTGTGTAAATGTGCTAGTCAAATGAACCTTGTCTATAGTTTTCCTACACTTACAGCTATTACCACAAGAAGGTTGAAGAAACAGTTGTGTATGTTGCACTTCATTGCTATAATCTGCAATCTTACAACAGTAAAACAAAATTTGCACAGCTTGTACTAGAACCCCTGACCATCTGCACTCTACACCTACACTTAATACCTGCTGCCATGGGGTTAGTGACATAATATGTCCTGTCTTAGTAGTTATTTTAAATTTCTCGCTGTTAACCATAGTGCAACACCGCTTACCATGTTTACATGATAGACAGTAGTATTACTTGAATGCATCTGGTTTATGTTTGTGGCTGTCTGAGTCCTGTCTGAAACCTGGGTGGTCCATTCCTCCAGTTTGTGTGCTGCTGTACTTTGCATAATCCAGATTAGTACAGCCAAACACATATGTGCTAAGTGGTGAATCATGCAAACACTGGCCTCAAAAAAAAAACAACAACAAAAGGAAAACTGCCCAGATTTTTGCATCATATTTTTGAGCTGTTCCTTGTAAAATGTGTGGTTTTCTGGAAGATTACTGAAGACTGAAGTCAGTATATAATGACATACATTTCAGTTTCATACTTCATATCCTTCAGAACATGCATGCTAACACAAATCCTATTACTCTACCTACTTTCTATGGTTATCAAACCAATATAGTAAATCTGTCCCTATTTTTGGCCCTTTGTCCCCCCATTAGTTTAATGTTTGTCTGGATTTCTTGCACTGAAAGGTTGGGCGGTACGATCCACATTCAGACTATAGGTTTTGCACCCAGCAACACTGTTGTGAGCTGTGAACCCTTGCTTATGCACACTGCACATCACTGATATTCATGGCCCGATGCGGCACAATGCTTTGTGAAGAGTAGTATTACAAATGCAAAAACACTCCATGTTAACTGTGTGCAGAACCTTCCCAGAGTTTATTGAATCCTGACCAGCTCTAATATTTTTCAGTAGTTGTATCCTTCATATGGTCGCCCTATCTCAGTCGCGACTAAAATTATATTAAAATCCACCCAAGAATTTCTGTATATTCCTCTTTACTGTGAAGCCTAGTAGCCTCTAAAAAGTTATTCAGCAGTGTAAAATCATCTATATTGGGGCCACGGTAATGTATTAATAGCCTGTACCATGGAATGGTGTATACCAATGTAATAAAAGATCTGTTATGTTCCTTCTGACAATCTTCTTTTGACCATCCACCATCCTCAAGAACGGAGAATCAATATAACAATATACGTTCATCCTCTACTTCCATTTACCAAGAAAATTATCAGCACTGTCTCTTCTAAGCTTTGTTTCTTTTTAAAAATAACTTGTTGCATTTTTTTATTTAAGAAAGAACATTGGCTTTAATTCTACTTGAGAAGCATTTAACATCCCATGATAATAATTTAATTTCATGGTATTTCTGTTTCAAGTAGAATTATCCTTATTACTAGTTACTATGGATACACGTCCATGTGTCATGGTAAAATGGTTGAAAAACTCTACAAGATGTCTTCTTTATGAGCAAATTTGTATATATATATATATATATATATATATATATATATATATATATATATATATAAAATTGTGTGTGTGTGTGTGTGTGTGTGTGTGTGTGTGTGTGTGTGTGTGTGTGTGAAAAAAGAAAAAACAGAACATGTTGCAAACAAAACCAACTAACTAATACTACACAATCTAAATATTAGATTGTATTAAAGTTATGCACAAAAGTTTAAAACAATTGCTTTTAAGACAAAGTAAGTGGGTAAATAACATATTCTGTAAACTGAGATATATTTATGCAGCAGTGAGACTAAACATACTCTACCAAATGCTGTTGAAAACATAACAGAACATAAAGGAGCAAAACCCCCCTAACACACTCATACTCAAACACAATATTGTAAATTTACACATATCTATGGGTGAATTATACATACTCTCATTAATTCAAGTAGAAATTACTGGACATACAACTAACGTGGCCTGCTACTACAATTTGCAGCTAAAATATATATTTTTTTCTCTATGTACTTCTAATATGTTATGTTTTGTACTTGGTCTCTGTATTTGTTAAATTACTCTGTATGTGTTTGCATGCCTTTGTATATTTACAAACACTGGAGCTTTTCTCCCCGGGCATCCACTGAAAATGGACATTTATCTAGTCGGATTCTCCGAGTCAACAAATGTAAAATAAAACAAAATAAATAAATAAATAATAACTTCAGCTCCCCATAATTCAGGCTCAGCTGACAACACCACATTAAAGTGAACTCACCAGAGCTTTACATCATGTAGCCTATTAACATCCATCAAACCGTTATTAATAATAATTAAGTCTACTTAATTGCTTTTAATTTCCAGTAATTATATTTCAGCTATCTATTCTAGTGAAATTTGAGAATGATGTGTCCTTAGAGCTAACTAGTTACTTAAGTGCCAACTTATCTGTATAATTGCCACTGACTCTTATGATCTGAAAACGTCTGTAAATAGTATTCTTTATGTGTCAAATGACTGTTATGAAAAAAGTAAGTGAAAAAAAAGCTAATACCTGCCAAATATTATAGTAATAGTGCCAAAAACACAATATACTTTCCTGGGTGGTGTGTTTAGATAATACTTAGGTCTATATATTTTATTCAATGGGTTTGGTGTAATGATTAAGGGCTTCATCTCATATTCACAAGGTACAGAGTTTGATTCTAACCTCAGCCTATGGGCTAGGCTTAAATATTCCTTCAGTGCAGCTGGTTTAGTATTTATCTATGAATATGTTACATTATATTAAAGAGTTCTGCAAGAGTCTGAGTATCCCTTAAAACAATCAATGGCAGGCCATGGAGTTATAGACCATTCTCCACCTGCTTAATCATACCATGGTGCAATCTTTATAAAAACAGAGAATATGTTTCTCATCCCACAAGTATTCATGTGACTGGAGATATATTGTTTTAATTTGTAGCCATGCTGACATGCATTCAAATGTTGTAATAAACATGCTAGTATTGTCCTTAATATATATTCTAAAACTACTGTGAAACAAGAGGATGCAATAATATCTACATTACATCTTTTACAGATTCTACCTGTATGCCTATTTTATGTGATAGGCTCATGAACCTCTTTTACTCTTATGTCATTAAAAACTTTAAACCAGTAGCCAAGAAGAAATATGGGGAAGGAAAAAACACTATTGAATTATGTACTTAAGGAACAATGTAAAAACCTATATAACAAGATCCAATAAAAAGTGTCTTTGCAGAATACTAGCCTGATAAAGAATGGATAAGCTTTGTCAAACACATTGAAATAGAATTCCTGTAGCCAATGGCATGCAAGAAAAGTAGTAGCCATTCTATCATCCTATATAAATTATTAACTTATTGTATGTGTGTTTGGCTGATTCTGGTTTACACTTCTTTGACTTATCCTGACTAGAACTGCACCAAAGGGCAACATGCAAGAAAAAAAATGTAGCAATCAGACCTGGTTTGATTGCAGTGTGCATTTGACTGAAGTTATAATAAGCATGTAGCCCTTATAGTGATCCCTCTGTAATTGATCTTAATATTTTAATATACATAGAAAAAGCTCCCCACAGCTCACCATCAGCTGCCACCAGCTCCTGTCTTAGTTTAATGAGTCTACCAGACTTGCCTTAGCCTCTTCCTGGGCTCTATGTGAGCCACATTTGGGAACAGTGAGAAAACTGCAGATTCTAGTACAGTATTATTCTGCTGGTGAGGTTCAGTTCTAAGCCTGGCAAGCTCTGCAACTGCTGCCTTTGGGAGGTGCATGTGTATGCCCATTCATGCACAACATCCAAACCAAGTGACACACCACCTGCAATGTACAGCTCTCTAGATTGTCCATGCTGCTATTGCAGCAGGCTAGGCAGCCTCCATCATTCAGGGATGGGTGAGCCATCATCCGCCACTCACTCCCATTCTCCCCCATCTGATCTCTCCAGTGGCTGTACCACTAGTCAATTACAGAGCATCTTTGTTGCAGTCCGGACTTTAGTCCTGTGCATTAAGAAGCTAGATTAGAGCATGCTAATATCTTAAGATGAATATGATATATATATATATATATATATATATATAGGTCTACCTGATTATGCCGAAAGCTGAGAAGAACGACAACAAGATAACTGACACCGGAAGATCGACAACAGAGAAGACTGACAGTTGAGAATCCCAACGCTGAGAACACCGATATAGTAAGTAAGACACAGAAAATGTGCGATAGGGACAGACGTTAGGGTCAGGGTGTGGGTAAGGTAAGTGTGTGATAGTGACGGACGTTAGGGTAGGGTGCGGGTGAGGTAAGTGTGTGATAGTGATGGACTTAAGGGTTAGGGGCGGATTAAGTGAGTTAGGGTTAGGGTAGGGGTAAGGTACGTATGCGATAGTGATGGACGTTAGGGTTAGGGTTTGGGTTAAGGTTAGTGCATATATAGTTGTGTATGTATGATTATTGTAGGTTTGTAAGGTAGTAAGGTTTTTGGTGTGCTTGTGTTGTGTGTGTGTTTTTCAGGAAAGTTATTTGTTTTGTTGATTGTCAGGATTGTGGTTTGTCGGGCATGTGAAGTTTTGTGTTTTTGAACTTTCGGTTTTGTTGTCGGTTATTTCGTTGTTAGTGTTTTGGCGTGTCAGTGTTATCATGTTATCATATTATGTTTTATATATATATATATATATATATATATATATATATATATATATATATATATATACTTTTCTACTCATTAAGTTAGTAGAAAAGATGACAACATTGCATCTGTACTTGATTCTGAGCTGATATGTCCTTGATTTATGGTCACTTCCAGGATATCTAACTTTTGGGTCAGGATCTCTGGGTTAGAAAAGCCATCCTCCTAATCCATTCCAACAGTTTCAGCCTTTTACACACTTAACATCTCACATATGCTGCTGGCACTCTTAAATTAGGTTTGGTTCTCATGTTTTGGTAATACATACAGTTCTGGACTTTTAATACCACTGACTTTGTTAGAGACTGAAGGAAATGTTAGATGCTGATGTCCAGGGGCTTTCATTTCTCATTTGATCAAGCTGAGATATAACATATGAAGTGGCTATGTTTTCTGTTGCTTTGTTGAAGTGTTTGTTAGTGTAGCCAATAGTGTGTCAGTTTTATTCGTTGTGTTGGTCGCATACATGTTATTGTTCTAGAAAATCACTAACACTGCCAGGAATTGAAGTTGACTAGTGCACTATATATCTTTAAATTTCTTAATGTAGGGAGCAAGAATGTCTCTGTTATTAAAAAGAGTGCTTGCCTGAAATTCAATGCTAGCCTCATAGGTTGTCCTGTAATTTCTGTCTTTGGGCCAGGTTCTTCACCTTGCCGAGGATACATTTTGTGCCCATAAAATCAAAGTCTTTTACAAGGAAGTTTCATAGTATACTGGGGTTTCTGGTCTTGGGAGATATGTGGTGGCCTTATTTAGCCCCAACAGAGTCACTGTCTACCAGGAAAAGTTTAAACTCCTGTCTGATAAAACCAACATGATCTTCTACTTTCAAATTTTCTAGTAATTCAGTAGTTCTTTTGCTGTTTCTCCTGGCATGATTCTTTAAACCATTAAACTTGTTTTCTAACTTACGTGAGAAGCTGTATAAGTCTTGCAGAGTAAATTTAGCCAGCCCTCAGACTAGTTCACAATCAAACTGAGGAATGTAACAGCAAGTCACACATCAAAGAAATAAAATCCAATAAATGTATTCAACCAATAAGTGCTTTCATCCCTGAATATAAAATGTAACTTCCTCAGAGTAACAGTTAATAGAAAATGCCTGTGCTATAGCACATATCCAATCAAGTACCCAACTCGATAATTAATTTAATCACTGTACACTAGCAACTAAATACACTTCCAATTGAGAAAGCTTATTAAAATATTGAAACATTAAAGCTACACTACAATCTTTGCAAACACTGTTAAAATACTTAATATCAATATATTTAAAAATACATTCAATAAAGAAAACATTTTATGAACTACTTACATTTGTTTTACTAACTGTACAATGCCCTCATCTTCAACGAACAAGAGAGAGATACAGTATCATTTAAGCACAAAGGACCTGCGGTGTTTGTTCTTATTTACCATGTAAATTCTCTGCAGTCCAATCTAGTCTTCCATGTTCCTCCCCTCAAATCAAAATCAATTATTTCTATTATAAAAAAAGCAAGTTTGTGTCCAACATGTCCTTGAATGTGTTTCCACAGGGCATTTTTGGGGTCTTGTTTTGAAGCCCCAAAAATGCCCTTGAAAGACAGGCTATATGAACATGGAAGGGATATAGAAAAACAAGACCCCAAAACACAGTGGAAACACTCAAGAACATGTTGGACTCAAATTTCAGCCTCATTACACCATTATAGGCAAGGCAATCACAGGTCACCATTCTAACATATATGTTGGTGCATCAGCCAAAAACTCTGCCTTTTTTATACCAACCGCTAAACACATATTGGCTGAGTTCTGCATGTGGACCTCCAGTATCACATTTCAGCATCATGCATTTATATAAAATTGCCACATTTTCTCTCTTTAGATTTATGTTTCCTAGAAGAAACTGTAGGGCCCATTCCTAGGAAATCATACCTCTCTAAATGGGCAGATTTTTCTCTGGATCTGGTATGGTTGATCAATTTTTTTATTAACGTGAGATATGTTTGCCACACCCCCAGTACAAAGGGCAAATCTTTCTACACTCTCTTACTGTCCTGATGCTAAGTTACAATACTTGAGGGACTAATCTGATTCAGTAGAACAACATGCTAATATGGTCACGTTTCAATGAAAAATATTCCACTAAAAAACTGAAATACCTTTTCCTACTGATGTAAAACTGAAAGTCTGGATCCATTATCATGTGCAGTCCCTTAGGTCTTATAATATGGCACTGCCTTGCATACTGCTAGCTTAGCATATTCCTCCATTAATCTGAGTTTGAGTGCAGTCATTTGCAGCATTCCTGCATACCCCTCTAAGGCTGTCTTGGTTGATGTTAAACAGATATTGAAGGAGATCATAAGATACCCCATATGTCATGTATGGACTCTTAATTTTATGGTTTAAAAACTAGCCCTATCTCATTCACTTACCATTTGTAGATCTATCATCATGGTAAATGCATAATTTTCGTTTCTTTTTGTAGCTGGACAGGTGTACTTGCTTGAAGGAAGCGGCATTTTTACCTTCTAGCCATAGATCTATGCAGTTGTTGGCTTTTGTCATTGCCTTTAAAATTGCTGTTATTTGGAGAACATTCCCAGTAAACGTAAAAAAAAACTTTGCATGACCTAGAACTGTAGGATCTTGCTCTTCAGTTTGGTAGTAGAGGTTTTGAAAGGAAGGATTTTTTGGGGAGATCCTTACCCCCTCCAATTTTTCATTAAGGGTCACAAATACACCTGTGGTTTTCATATACTTGCCTGTGACAATGTTCTACAAACTGCATTTAGAGGTTAAGATGTGAAAGATACTCTATATAATGCCTGAAACTGAGTTTTACATTCAAATTTATTTTCCCATTCAGTCTGTGTTCTTAGGCATAGCTGTCAGAATTGCATAGTTAAAGTGATCTTTAAATTATTACTAAAAGTAGCAGTGTGAAAACATCATATCTAGAATTTTTACTCAAGAGCGAGTCCCCTTTTTGTGAAAATTTAGAAATGCATTTAATGTAACTTAGAAAGGAAAAATGTATATATTGTACATTACTGCAATATAGAAAAATAATTTGAAAACAAAATGAAATGTTGAATAAACAGCATGTACTGTGACAGAGTCCAATATTGCCAAAGCAGATAAAAGACCCTTCAGGAGCATTGCTTCAGACTGTTTGTCAACAGAAATAATTTAGGTTAATAACCGATGAGACTCTTGTGTTTTATATCAGTACAGGAACACAAGTACAATATGTTCTTATTCAGCTAGAGGTAGAATATAAAATATCGAGCCCTCTCACATCTAACACCTGTTTTACTGCCTAGACTGGAATGCACTCTTCAGGGTACAGTTTTAAAATCCCCATATATAGCAACAACATTTCTCTGAGGCCAGAAAATAAAAGTCTTATGTTTGTATGGGTCTACTTCACTTGACCTAAAACTCAATTGACTGACTTTCATTTGACCGACATCCAAATGACCAAAAGTCAG
Organism: Protopterus annectens; assembly: GCF_019279795.1. Classification (NCBI taxonomy): domain Eukaryota; kingdom Metazoa; phylum Chordata; order Ceratodontiformes; family Protopteridae; genus Protopterus; species Protopterus annectens. The sequence goes on from NC_056725.1 coordinate 1,420,075,743, forward strand.
GCAAATGAGTTTTAGATCAAGTGAAGTAGATCTGTTTGTATACCTCTCCAGGCACAAGGAATCCACTGTCACATCTTAGGAAGGAAAAGGTCCCCAGTGTCAGCCAAAGCAGTCTGTTTTAAAATCAGTAATATTCAAAGTAATCAATGAGCAGTACTGTTTAATGTTAATAAATATACTTCACAGTTTTCAAAATAATGAACAAATAAAGTTCTAAAAACTTGCTGTTGCACTATGGTTAACTGAAAGAGTTTACTCTTAAATTGCCCCTGAAAGCTAGAACAACATCTTCCCCAAAAGTGCAGAACTTACGCAAAGTTGTTCCCTTTTTTAGAAAACATCTATAAATACCTGTAGACTAAATATAAATGAAAAAGCTTCAGTGAACACTTACTTATTCAGACCTCAGAGAATTTGTATACCTCAAGTAAATTTTCCTATATATACAAACACTGGATCTGTCTCGTTATTTAAAAATTGTAAATACTTAAGTGTGAATTCCTTCAATATATGATTATTGTTGATGTAGCATATGTTTTCCATATTCTGTAGTCTGTATCTCCATGTTGTTTCAGTCATGACTTTGTTACATTACTAATAATTGACATCTTGCTTTACATCTATCATTTGATTCATATACTAATATTAGTTGTACTAGTCACTTTCCTGAGGCTAGAAGCTTGCCCAAAAGTCACTTGATTACTCATTAATGACTTTAATTTCTGTGCTACTTTAAACCTAATTGGAATATCTAAATTAACAGCCATAATGTATATTCTGGGTTTTATTTTTTTGACATTTTGATTACCAGTTTTATTATTCTGTTCTTTCATTATTATGCATTGTTCAGTCTTGGTTAATGACCCAAGTTGTGACTGAAAAGGGTCACTGGAACAGTTCACCTACCAAGATAAATGAATAAATAAATAAATCAATCAATGTATCTTAGTCACCTCAGCTGGAAGGCTAGATAAATTATAAGCTTTAGTAAATAAAGAAGATCCATTATGAATCATATAGAAAGGAACCAGTAAAATTTCTGAGCAGTGAAATGAGCTTGTTGACTAAGCATTTCACTGAAATCAGGGCTAACATATTACCAAAAGGTGTTTTTTTACAGAAAGGATCCTCCCTGTAGCACCCAGACCCTTCCAATTTAAATCGGCATGCTAACTCATGAATACCTGGTCTCCTTCAAAATGCTTCTTAGTATTACAACAATCCTAATCTTAAACAAGTTTTTTTAGTGAACTCAGATACAGCAGTGTGAGCACTGCTCAGTTATTACATATACAGGTAAAATGACATTTTAAGTTTTCCATAAAGACAGTCCTCTGTTTTCCAAAAGAATCAGGGTAGTAGCTTCATCCTTCAAAGTTATCCTGATACTGAAATCTGTCCCTGGCCCCAGCATGACTTCATATGGGGTGACACTCCACAGACTACTCAATGCTACAGTAATATCACAAACTAGTACATGCTACTTAAGTAACAGGCAATGAGATTCTGTAAAATAATTATATTTAAATGAATCTCATTACCTTGTAATTAGCATAATCCAATGACAACCAAGCCCAAAGCACAACTACCAATAGATCCCAAAGGCAGACAGCCCTACAGTGTCATTTTTATGTAAGCAATAATACTGCATGCATGTGGGGGCAAGCTGTGGCCTCTGTTACATAAATATAGTTTGGAGCTGTCATCTGCTCATCTTTGTACAAAAACTGAATACTTACATGCAGGACAATTTTGCATATGTGTGGTCCTGGACTGGCACCTTCCCTATTTCTGTGCTGCTTGAAAACATCTCCACTTGTATACTGGAAATGGTACTGCAGGTATGTGAGCTGCCCATAAATGTAATGCCTGCAGTAACAGTGCCAGCATATAGCTAGAACTATATAATACAACAATGGCTCAGACTTTAATGGGTTACAGCTTTATTTTGAAATTTATATTGATATTTCACTCCAATGTAAAATTTTAAACTGCAAAGGTATAGAGAAACAGGAATCAAGAATAGGGCTGAGGGAGTTCTTATTCGCCTATGCAAATGGAGGGCACACACACAGTCTAGGATTTTGGAATCAGGAGTGGAGATGCTTGTAGTATCATGTTATCAAAATATAATTTGTTTTTGAATCTGTCCCTAAGTATCTTTCAGAATAAAATTCAGGTAACTGTACTGTCCAAAGGGGATACTCCATAATCTTTTTGAAGTAATTGAGAAGGCATGTGAAAAACCTGAGTAGCACTGATATATTATGCACGACATGTAAAAGTACATGAGCTGTTTATAAGCAAAAATTATATTTTTGAATATTTTGTCTAGTTCTGTCAGTAAACTAAAAACAAGATGGTGATTAATTTATTTTACACTGCCTGAAATATTTCCCCAAAGTATTGAACATGACTAATAACTTAAAAAATCAAGACAAAATATGAATTCCTCAAAGACTGCTCTTTTGTTTTTGCTGTGATTTTTAAAAGCTAAATGGTGATTAAATAAGGCAACTAGCTGACTGGCCTGCTTTAGATTTCTTTGAGTTGTCTCTGAAAGGTAATCTGACAAACGATTTTCATTTATTTTCAACAGATTAGCTAATACTTCCAGTCTTTTTCTGATTAAGCAGAGTTTGAATGCTTAGGTCTGACTGCAGCATAATTTGCTTTATATATTGGTCTATATAGCATCACTGGAAATTCTAGATTTTATGATTCTGCTTCATAATTCTGTAGTGGTTATAGTGACACCATTTCACAGGGGAAGGTAAATCATATCCAAACAACTTTAGCTGCTTCAACCTGATCTATATTCTATGTTCTAAAGATTCACAATGGAACGTATCCTACAGGACACTTGGGACGTCCTTCGGTTATATAGGAAAAGCATAAGCTTGTTAAGAGGAAACTTGGCTTCTAAATCTTGTGGTATTCTTTAAAGAAAAAATGGCATCATCTGAAGAAGGTTTAATATGTTGTTTATTTTGATCTTTCTGAGCCATTTAACAATATTCCAAATAAGGAAATAATTGACCAATCAAAACATTAAATGCCAATCCAAAGGTAATTCAGTAAATATACATTATTTAAAGCACAGGATACAACAAATTAGCACAGGGTACATTACTTGTCTAGCTCAATATAATTGCTACTTGTCTCCCACAGTAATCTATAATCGGGTATCCATTTTAGGGCTAGTCTTGTTAGATATAAAAGAGGACAATGGGATCTGGTAGCCAAATATGCTGATGACTGCAAATTGGGGAACATTAAAATAACAGCCACTAAAGTTCTCTGAGATCATCTATAAAAATACATAACTGGTACAACAATAATGAAATCACCTTCAATGACAGTAAATAGAACATCACAACACTTGGCAAAATGAAATACATTTTATTAACAAAATTGATTGTTAAATTTCTTTTGAGAGTTATATAACACATCAGAGGATTAATGCTCTATGCTATTAAAAAGCTACTTACTGTAGTTTATTTATTTAACATTTGTTGATCAGGAAAGTCCGACTAGGCTCCACAGAGTCGATTTTCAGCAGAGGCCCGGGGAGAAACGCTCCAGTCGCATGTCTTTAGAATGTGGGAGGAAATCCACGCAAATGCAGGGAGAACATGCAAACTCCACACAGAAGCACCCCAGCCGAGAATCGAACTGGAGAACCTCTTGCTGTGAGGTGATAACATTAACCGCTGCACCACTGCGCTGCCTGTATATATTATGGTATCGTAGCTCAGGGTTTTATTCCTTCAGCCTCAAATTGCTTACTTTATGAGTATGAGTAACTGAATTAAATAGCCACTGCTCCCAGGATGAGTTCAAAGCAGGTCCATGAGTATCTCTGCTCTGCTCTTGTTAGCAAATACAAATCAATTACTCAGTTAGTCAATCAATCATAAAAATGATTCAGTCATTAAATATCTAGGAAAGGTGAAGTGCACAACAATTTGATATGTGACCTTTGTGCATCTAACAGACTCAAAAACAGCACATTCTGTAGTCCATTTATTTCTAAAACGCAGTTCAAGTCACCCCAGGGAGATCACTGTACCACTTTATATCTCACAGATCTGACCCATTATTGAATACAATGTTGCACATTAGAACTTAAAAAAAAAACAAGAGAGCTGAAACAACCTAAAGAAATACTACAATCCCTTACTAGAAAAAAAATCATAAGTTTGGAAAAAAATAATGATTTAGAAATGATTTGGCAACTGTTATTATACTTTGTTTCTTACAGACTACTTAAAAGTAATCTCTGCTTGGTCTATAAAGCAATGTCTGATCTGGCTCTATTTCAGAATCATGCCTGAAATGTACCATTGGTGGATCTAACAGCAGATCAGGGAATCTAAAGCTTGCAGTAAACATCAGTATAAGAAAAAACGCTTGTCACAGATGAAATAAACTTCTTACAATGAGAAGACGTCAGTCACTAGTTTTCTTCATAAAGAATCATGATGTATATTTGAAGTATAAAATATTACACAGGGTTATGGAAATCAAGTCTTTTGAAGGTTTGTCGGTTACAAATTTGACATTTGAACCTATAAACCTAACCCACAACAGAAAACGCTAGTATCCATTAATTTATTTATTCATTCATTCAATCAGTCATTCATTCATGAATTTCCAGTACTCACTTTAACTTATCCAGAGTTGCAATGAGACAGTGTCTAATACCCCCCCCCACAGACACACATTTTCTTGACAATGAAACAACCTTTTTTTGCAGTGTCATTTCAAATGAAAATGAGTATTAATAAGCAGAGGATGGAGGTGTGGCCCTTTATAAAAGGGTATAATCTGTTTTGACTTTCACATTCAGGTTATTCGGGAGTTTTACATTTCGGAATTTTCTCTTACAACAAATCAAAAGCAATTGGTACCATAAAAATAAATTATGCCTAACTCATTTAAATGTAATCAATAACCCTATAATTAAAATGAATACTAAAATCGAAGGATGAGATTACCATACATCTCCCAAACGATTACATGCATACATACTTATAGGTGCGTATTTTATTAACTCTTCAACTATTAATTGTTTTTTAAAGGCCACATCTTTATTAAACAGCCATAAAAGAAAACAAGGTGAAAAGCAGGTAACAAACAACCTGAACATTAAGTAAATTCAGATCCAAGGTTTAAGTCACTCATACACACTTAAGAAACAAGCAATTGATATCTCTACAATTGTTGATGTTTATCTATCGGGATATATCTCCAGATCTTGAATGTAAATTGAATTGTGGAAACAACATTAACATCTAGTTACAAGGCCTGGTGGCATGTGGCATCATAAGACCAACAGTAAAATTAAGACATGGTCCTACTGACTTAGCCAATCAGACAGCAACTGCCATTTTATTCTGATTATATTATAATAGCCTACATGAAGTACCAAACCCTTAGTCTGTTTCAATTTGGACAGCAACTGCTCAGAATTTCTTAGAGTAGGGATAGCTTTTTGTTTAAATTTTTAATACATTTTTTGGCTAACAGAGTAATTACGGTAATTGCTGCCTGCTGAGACGTAGGAAATACAATACTCCTTGGGACACCTAACATCAGTAATTTAATCATAAGTTTTATTTTCTTATTCCAAGTATTTTCTAATTTCAATTGTATTTTTTCTTTTATAAATACAGCTTAGAGCAACTTTAGAATATGTGTATCCAGTCTCAAATTTCAAATCCCTCACATATCCAACAATGAGGGAGGACCGTTGGAAATAACCTGGCAAGCCAGGCTGGAGTATAAATATACTCGTATTTTCACTGCTAGACAAAAGCCTATATCTTCTAGACTTTGTTGCATACCTAGGCAAAGCAAATACCTCAGCCCATTTATTTTTAGAAATGAAGAAATCTAGGTCTCTTTCTCACAGTAGTCTGTGACATATACCTTAACATGGGATACAAAATTATAGGATCTACTTAGCTGATCTTTCAAAAGAACCTTGTTGCCCCTATTCCACATAATCTAAATAATTAACAATGTATGATCTTTCAGTGAAACCTTTTTGTCCCTATTCCACATAATCTAAGTAATCGATGATGGATAATCTTTCAGTGGAACCTTTTTGTCCTTATTCCACATAATCTAAGTAATTAATGATGGATAATCTTTCAGTGGAACCTTTTTGTCCCTATTCCACATAATCTAAGTAATTAATGATGGATAATCTTTCAGTGGAAACTTGGACACCTGCAGAGTCTGATGTTCCCTAACCAGGTATGGTTAGAACATTTTACTCCAGTTGCCCAAGTCAAATTGTTCTGTAACTTTCCTCAGAAATTACATTCCCCACTGATATCATTTGCTCCCAACATTTGAATTCTAAACACCTCTTAAGGATATTCCTCTCCACAGGAACTACAAAAGGGACACCAGGTGAGTATGCTACTGGGATGAAATCCCTTATTCAGTCCTGTGTGTTAGCCTTTTTAGGAGTCTGTCTGAAGAAAAGAATAATCCCTGTGAACATTTCAACAGGAACATGTCATAAATGTATATGTCTGGATTGTAAACATTCACAGAGTCCTGAATACACCCAATGAAGCCAGGGTGATGATCTTCTAACAGGGCTTGTATGATCCTGTTAGCAAGGCTTCTTTTATCTTACAGTTCATTCATTTCTGGTGTGCCTCAAAATCTGGCAATCCCATCCATTCTTGTATCACTAGTAATAATAGTATATCCTCTAAAACTTTGTGTTTACCTCCATTCCATAAAAAGTTTAGTAATATATTTTTCATATTTTTTTAAGATGGCAGTATTCAGAGAGGCCAGAAGACCATGTAGCTGACACAGTAACAATGGTGATATGAACCATGAAACTACTTGTATTATTTGATACATATCAAAGCATAAACATTTACATTGTTTCAAAAAGTTCTGAGCTTTTTAAACCAAAACAGTTATTCTGTTCAACAGAACCATAAAGGTCACTTGTAAGTGATAATCCTAAATATATCACTGGTCCATCTTTTCCCAGAAAAGGGAGAAGACAAGTTAAATCAATTGAATGAGCATAATGGATCCTTAGCACCTCAGCTTTAAGGACACTAATTTCATATCCAGGAATTCCACCAATTTCTGCAAGAATCTGAAAAATGCATGGTAAGTCCCATTTGGACTTCATAAGATAAAGTAATAAATCATCCTGTTAGCTTACAATTTATTATGTGTCCCAAGTAATGCATAGTCCTGTGCAGAGCAAACCTTACCTTCTCCACTAATGGCTCCAAATAAAAAACAGAGAGTAAGGGAAACAGCAGGCAACCCTGTCTCATACAGATGGCTAAAGCAAATGAATGAGAAAGAAGCATAGCTCCTATCTTTATTATGGCTGAGGCTTCATGATATAATTTCTAACGTAAATCTATATGTCCATCGAGTAAGTTCTTAAATAAATCTATACATAAAGTAGGGAAGGACGTTTGCTGAAACACCAAAAAAAAAAATTGCCAAATGACCCTGTCAAATGTCTTTTCAGCGTCAAGACTTACTTAAAGTAGATGAGCCCTTTTCATATCAGCATTATCTATTAGTAAGAAGATTTTAAGCAACTTCTCTCACAGTACAATCTGGAACAAATACTGTTTGAACAGGATGTATGAGAAAAAGTATGCAACATGCAAGGCTGCCAGCCATTACAGGCATGAAACTCTTGTAGTCATGACTTAGTGTAAATATAGGCCTATAGGAGGTGATCTTTATGGAATTTGTGTTAGGTTTTAGGATTAAGGATTTGATAACCTGATGCCAAGAAGGGAGATCTTCCCTAGAGGTCATACTTTGCTAGCTTACCAAAATTCACAATACATTTTTGACCACCCCACTTATATAGATCAAGTGGAAGGCCATCTAGGCCTGATGTTTTTCCTAAGGCTAGTTTAAGAATTAATGGACATGCTGCACCTCAGAAAATCCAAAATCCCATCGAGCTATGCACTCGAGAGACTTGAACCTCAGCATTGAAATAAATAGGACATGCTGGAGGGACAGATTCATAACCCAGAGGCTCCCTTCACTCTGGAATAAAATCCCAGTCCAGGTTAGGCAGAGCCCCTCATTGACTCTCTACAAGAGGAATCTTGATGAGTGGATGGGAGATCATAGGTATCACTTCTGTGTCACTGTTAGACAGAGGCACAGTATACTAACCTCGAAAAAGGGCATAGCAAAATTAATTTAAAATGGGTGTCGAAAGCCAAACACACTCTGGCTAGGCTTATAAATGCCCTAGGGCAGATTGCCTAGTATGAACCTATGAACCTATGAACCTAAGTAGGAGATGCTTTACCTCATCTTAGGTATTTGGACAAAGATGCATACTTCTCTGCTCCAATGAGAGCTTTCAAATTGGTAGTGGGGGAAAATCCTCCCTAATTGTTTACACACTTACTGAATTAGCATCCCCTCTATGTAGTTGGGAATAATAGTTGGTAAAATGATACAATATTCAACCTGGAGAAGAAGTAATAGTTTTATAAGAGCAGTCCATTTTTTGTAAATATCCTTTCACTGTTCTGCTGCCAAAGATGCAAAGCCAAATACTTTTGAGCCTTGGATGAGTTATCAGTCAGTTGTTACCATGCATTCAGAATCCATGGTGATCTTTTTTTTTCTGATCAACCTTATAATCCAGCAATTGTTGATTTTGTTTTTCAAGGATAAAATGAACAATCAGTCACTTTTGTTGGTGAATAATTCTTGCAGGAGGGACCTAAATTTTATACCTGTTTGTGAGATATAAATTCTGTACAGGCCATTAGAAACCCCCCTAAGAGTGACTTTAAAGTTGTCCCATGAAAATAACTCCCCATGACTACCTAGTCAATAAATTGTACATCCACTTGATTTGTGAAGGATTGTTCCCTACACAGAAATACAATCAGCTTCCAGTGCTAATCCAAAATTTTGTGATCTATAGAAAATTCCATTTGTATTGGAGTATGGTCTAATAAATGAATAGGTTCATATGTTAGATCCTTTACTAAGTATGCAAGCTCCTTTGTTATAAAACATTGTCTGTTCTAGAGAAGAAAGAGAACCTGTAAGGGTAACAAGCAAATATAGATGCAGGGAACTTTAAGCATTGGTGCACATCCAACATTCCCACTAAGAATGAAAACCTCTGAAAGAGTGAGGGAATATAATCCTACCAAGGGCCAGAATGCACCTCACGATCAGAGGCCATTCTATTTCAGTTCACAGCCCAAAGAACTAGCCCTTCTTGAAAGCTAAATGATCATCTTGTGTTCAGAGGGGGTGCCAGGTGGAATATACAAGTTCAAGTTTGCCATTTATGATTTATCCTGACACATCTGCCTTCATTATTAATAATTTGATCAAGTGAAACTAATACAGCCCCTTATCACATGCTCCTATGTCTTTCCTATGGATAAAGAGAAAAACATAATCTGTCGTTGTGACATTCAAGCTTTAGATGCTCTTGTACATTTAAATGCATCTGCCATGGGTACAAGAAGTAAGTTTCTGTTTGCTTTAAATAAGTAAATACCCTTGTTCTTAAAAAGAAACAGTAATACCGTTTCTGTTCAACATCAGCAGTGTGTATGAACCCATTTTAGTAGAAAAGAATATATTAGTTTAAAGAAACCAGGCTTAGATTTATGATATTTAATCTTAAGGTGACTTACATGAGCCCCATGCTAATGTGGTGACAGCATTGTTGAAGTAGAATCCATACATTTACCTACTGAAACTTGAAGCAGTAAAGCTGAATGTGCTCCGTTAGTTAAGCAACAACAATAATTTAACACCATAACAAATAAAACATATTTTCAAATAGAATATAAGGGTCTATATCATATATGCAAAATTCCAAAATATCGAACACCACAAGTTCAAACTTGAAATTTCGAATATTGATAACATCGAACACTCAGAATAGCGATTTTTTTTCAGTGAAAAAATTTGCTGTTCTGAGAAACATACACACAACACAAGCACACCAAAATAAATAAACAACACACATACAGTTAACAAAACCCAACCCCACACTAAACCATACATACATTACTAACTATCCACTTACCTTAACCCGCACCCTAATCCCAAGGTCCATAACTCTTGCACCACAGTGGAGGAAATAGCGAAGCCACGGAACGGCCCACCTAAATCTTACCCTAGGTAAGATTTCAATGTTCCAGGGCTTCGCTATTTTCATCATTCGATGTTGTGGGTTCGATATTATAACTTTTGAAGTTTTACATCTTCGAAGTTATAATATAGACCCGAATATAAGAACTCTCAAGATGATGGAAAGTGTCTCTATTCAGACAGGCGACTGGTAACTCAAATATACAGCTCAAGAAGGGCTTTTGTGAGATTGCTAAAATAAATTCTCATGCAAGTGCTATCCAAGCAGATATTGCCTCCTCCCATGTCCAGTAATAGTGTGGGTACAACACCATAACCTCATTCAAACAGCTTATGAGCACTTTAATCTCAATAAAGAATAAATAATCTTGAGTAAAAAAACATAAACATCAGGAAAGTTGACAATGCACTGAACATATTGTTCTGTCATTCAAAAGCCAAGCTGCTAGCTAACTTTCTCCTTTCAAGTATCCAACATCCCTGAAGGTCAGCAGACTGTGTTAACTGCAAATCCCATTCTTTGTCACTGCATCTTAAGGTTTTTAAAGATAGGAAAAGGCTCTTTTGTTTTCAATGATGATGGAATAAAGCTCACTATTGAACCGTTAGCAACTGATGTATGTTGTTGTATGTTGACAACTGCATTGAATCATGCAGTTCTGTAATCTTTGTGTTGCCTCCTCTGCAGTATACAATTTGTACAGTCCCCCAGGTAACTAAACTTTCAGTTGAGCTGGGTATAAAGGTCTATATTTCCATTTGTTAAGCCTACAAAATGAAATTGCTTGGTGAAAAACTACTCTTCTTAACTGTGCTTCCAGGGCCTAATTGTTCTTCACCTAAATCTTCAACCCATTAACAGAAAATAATTTGCTGGTGAAAAAAATACAAATAAAACTTTATTATTGAATTTGTATGAGCCAAACTACACCAGCGTTGGTCTAGGAGGCCTAGTGTGCTGTATAAGAGAGAGGTTTACCCTTTGTGACCATTCAATAAGTACATCCTAGAATGGAAGGCTAAGTCAGTCACCCAAATTCTGTTCCATAAACTCGATAGAGTCAGTACTGGGCATGCTCATGAATCTCATATTCTTTCACTTTATGTGGTCTTCCAGGTCTATGAACGTTTCCTTCATATGCTCAAGCCTGTCCTCATTGGCTTTCAGCTACTGCTTTATTGTTGTTATTTCCAATTTAAATGAAAGCAGCTGGTTGAAGTGTTCCAAGACTGCTTCCTTGACCTCCTTTATTGCTGCATCGGTTGTTGCCATTCCCATATATCTCGAAAGGGAACCATTGATTTTCTGTATATCTGCCATCAACATGTCAAATGTTTTGTTGAGCCCCTCCATGCTTATGGTAGATGAACATGACATTGACTTCTCATCCAGGTCCTTGCAAATTCTCGAGATCACCCACACAGGGCTTTCCACTTGAATTTGCTTTACCATCTCTCCCTTCCTTTTTAACATACAACAACTTTAGCATCCAAACACATGTAACTTATCGAGCTTTTGAAACTGTAAGTGAATTAAATCACACTGGAAGAGCTTAAGAGAATGAAGTTGTAATGAGTCACATCCTCTCTCATGGCCATCCTAACCAGAAGTTGATAATGGATCCTTTCCTTTTTGGTTATTTTTTTCCTTCAAACTGTATCCCAATTTATTTGTTTTTTTTTTTTTTTTTTTTGCTTCCTAAATGCATTATTTTACATTAAGTACTGATTTATCATATCTTGATCTTTTATGGAGTACTAGTTTGCCTTTATCACTTTAAGTGATTAATATTATTTTATCCTCTGTTATTGTGCAAAATGACCTGAAGAGTGCTGCTATGCTAAAGTGACTTTTAGTTTCAGTTAAAGATCATTTCTCCAACAATTTATCCTATGTCATCACAATGTAACTTAGTTTTGGAAGTCCCTTTGTATCAAGTTGTTTTATCAATGCACTTAAAATGGGAGTACTCTGAAATTATATTTATTTTAGGAATTTCTAAAACAAATGATAGCATCATTTTAATCAATGACTCCTTTGATTAATGTACTCTGTCATCTAAATATACGAACCCTCTTCATTTAAGCTAGAGAATGTTTAAATGATTTGCTTTTAGTAAAATATTGGGTCATAGATTTATTGGCTGTTTTTAAACTTAAAGGCAGAGAGCCATTGAGAAGCTTAGCCAATCAACCTAAGTAATGGTACAAGTATGCTAGTTTCCCCTTGTTAAAAGATCATTACCACAAACTCCCAGCATAAATTTATGGCTACCCATCCAATCTCCTAGTCTAGTATGAGGATCGCTGAGGAGTTGCACTGTTTCCTGTATAAAGTGAGTCTGTCCTAAAGACGGGGGGGTGCACTTGGTCAGGAACTGATTGTAGTACCAGCAGGTGCTGTTAATTCTACATGGATGTTAAGGTCTTTAGAATGCATATTGATAAGATTGTTAGTTTAAATAAGGTGAAGGTGGTTGAAAAGGGCATGGTCTTTCATTATGGGATTGGCTAAACAGAGGCCACATTTCAGCAGTCTATGCATTACAGAACAGAGAAAAAGGCTTTTAATATGTTTCTTTAGCTAAGTGTCCTCTGCCATTTACAAACTTTTCAGCCACGTCCATCAGGTTTCCTAACCTGGCCATTCAATGGTGATAACATAGCTGTGCTTTGTCTCTACAGTAAGCCTGCATGAAGACTATATCTTATTAAATGGGCCTTTGTTGGAACAAACATCTTAAATTTATGGCAATGATATATATGTACCAAGGAGAAAAATTCTTGACCAAAGTGCCTCAGTATTTCTTTCAAATCCATCACATTGTGAAATGAATGACCTAAATAACCCAGGAATGTGAGAAGAGACGAGAAACAGCAATGTCATGCTTTTCCTTGCATATGATATTGTAGTGGGTTTACAGGGATGAAAACTGTTGCCTTTAGGGTAGAGTTGTCCTTTAAACTGTTATGTATTAGTCCATTTCCCCAAATGAGTTCTGTTTTCTCTCATACTTTCATAATGTATCTGCCTTCTCTCTCTCTTACATAAGTTTGTGCCCTCAGCAGAAAGCCACATATTTGCTAACTTTCTGCAGTAATGTTAAGACAATAAAATGAAATGAATGCCTTTAGTATTTAATCCTGTAGTATCCCTTCTTTTTGTTGTTGTTTTATCTGAGTGCACTCCATTTACTTTGACCCTCTGTATCATATTACCTAACCAAAGATTTTACCTCCTACGTACCCTTATGCCAGCCCTATATAATCTTAACATAAACTAATATATATACTGCCAAAACCTGCAAAATAAATAAATGCACCAATGAACGTTCAGCAATCAAAAAGCCTTTATTTTACAAATATGACATTCGGTACCTCAGCCATTTGCCTTCACTTCATGCATATACTTCAAACAGGCTCACAATTTATAACCAGTGAAACCCCCAATTACACATTAATTAATTTTCTTAAAGTACGCTGTGCAGTAAATATTTTATCTAAATTTTATGCAATTAAACATACTAAATTAAATAAATAACACCCTAACATGCACTAAATATAATCATTCGAAAGCAAAACAAAACATCTCTGACATGCTAAGAATTTTTTTAAACATTTATTAAACTTAAATTAACCTCAAGACTGAGACCTCTAGGATAAAGTATCTGAAATTCAAAATCATTTTACTCTCTAACTCATTGTTTCCTACACCCCCCGCTGCACAACATTGGTCATGCTAAGACACTAAAAAAGAAAGATTTATCAGAACCCAAATGTACAGAGTTAAAATGTTCACTCACAGGACTCTTCCTGTTGTTTTTCCGTATATCACCCAGATGTTCTAATATTCTAACTTTAACTGCCCTTTTCTTCTTTCCTATGTACCACCTAACATCATTGCACCCACACCCCACATTATAAATCACCCCACATGAGCTACAATTGGATCTTCCTCTATATACAACCTATGCCCATTAATAAAAGAGCCAGAAACATTCCTAATCCTACAACATGCTTTACAGTGACCACATGCAAATGATCCAACCATCCCTTGAGATACATTAGACAATGTGACATTCAATAATCCTTTTAATTAAATTTAAATATCTACCATAAGAAAAGGTAGCATATTTTGGAAATAAATGTCCCACATTCTCATCCATACAAACAATATACCAAAAGTCCAAAATCAACTTTTTCATTATCTCAGAAAAGGGAGAATATTTTGTCACAAAATATACAACTTTCACATCATTCATTTGTCATTCCTTATTCCTTCTTTCCTTACTTCCACTCTCAACCATTCTTTTTCTTAAGCTCCTTCTATTTTCTAAAATATTATCCAGGGCAAGATTTAATATTTCCTCATCATAACCCATCTCTCTCAATCTACTCCTGACTTCCAATAAATATTTATTTCTAAATTTCCCTTCATAAATGTTTCAGGAAATCCATTTAAATTCCCCATATGGAAATGATTTCAGTAAGTGGGGGGGATGCATACTCTCAGCATGTAAGAAGTTATTAACCGCAGTACGTTTCCTAAACAGCCTACGTTGTATATTGTGTAAATGATCCTCATAAAATTCAACTTCTAAAAAATAAATGGTAATGTTGCCCACAACAATTGAAAATGTTAAAACATGATCATTTGTATAAGAATAACAGAACTAAAATCTGATGGGTGTCCCTTACAAATAAACAATAAATCATTAATGTACCATCTACATCACCACATGTTCCCTAAAAAATTCAGTGCTATAAATAAACTTCCTTTCAAAATATCCCATATATTATAGCATAAGTGGGAGCATGAAGGGTACTCATCACTGTCCCTTTCTTTTGAGGGAAGATCTCATTATTAAATTTAAAATAATTATGTGTTAGACAAAATTCCAGCAATCTGACAAAAAAGGCAGTACGAGGACCCTCACCCATAGTACTCCAAATAGGCTCAAGATCCCATCTCAATTGTATGTTTCTGTATAGTGCACTAATATCAACTCATACCCAATAATAATCTTTTTCCCACCTTATTTTGCACACTTCATCACACAGCTGTTGGGTATTTTTAACATGTGCTGGGATGTCAACCAAAAAAACTTTAAGTAAAGAATCCAACAACATCCCAACATTTTGCAAATAAGAACCTATCCCTGAGACAATTGGCCTACCCAGGGGACCCACCATATAAATTTCAGGACAGCATAAAAAAATAGGATCACAAGGCCAGAAATATGAAGTCTTTTTACATCCTCCCTTGTCAAAAAATCTAACCGTTCACACCTCACTAACAATTCCAAAAGTTCATAAACACATCAGTTGGATTTCAGACAACTTCATATAATCATCCTCAACCAAAAATAACTTCTCCACCCTCTCATTATACCTGCCCCTCGACATAATTACCCAGTTTCCACCTTTGTCAGCCTGCCTGAACACATGCATGCCCCTCAAACCTTTTAACTCCTCAAGGGCTTCCCATTCTTCTTCACTGAGATTATAAAATTGTTTATACTTAAACGTGAAATATTCAAATTTCACTTTTTTGCACAAAATATGTTCAAAGAAACATACTGAAGTAAACAGTTTAGGGGTTACAAACTCATTACTGGTGGAAAACTGTGGAACCGTAAGTTTACTATAACCTGTAGAAAAACATGTATTATCTATTTCCACATCCTCACAAAAAAATTCACATTCATGTGTGGAAATGTCTAATAACGGATCATCCTCATCAATGCTTTCAGCACATTCTCTAATGCTCAGATTGCTATCTTTTTTGTCAAGAAACACTTTTAAATGTAATCGCCTGCAAAATCTTTTAATTTCTAACAAAACATCTGCCAAAGTTGGAATTTTAGTAGGAACAGCTTTTGTTCCTTTACTTAAAACCTTTAACATTGATTCAGATAAATGTATGTCACACATACTAACAATTCTCAAGTTATTATGATTACTTACAGTCCCATAAATAAATGAAGAACATTCCAAGTCCTGAAAAATGGGGAAAAATTCCACATCACTTTCAAAAAGAGAAACAGAGTTCAAAATATTGTTAGGCACAATATCCAAAGTGGTGCCATCTGAAGAAACACCATCCAAAGAAACACCTTACATTTACCTTCCTTTGCCACATTTGTTTTTGCCCCTTTCCTCTGTTCACTTGAAAAAAGTCCCTTTCTCTCATACATCAGACTGATGGGAAGAGTCTGACAAATCTTTTCCCTCAATATTTTTGAAAGAAACTCTCTTCTTTGATGATAATTCAACTGAAGACATTGACAAATCCCTTCCAACCGTAGTAACTTCACCCGACTTTCGAAAGCTGTCCTAGACCGCCCATGATGTGGTTTACACTGTCAAGCGGAAACTAAACTACTCCGGACGTCACCTAAATCTCAGGTTAACTTTCTCCTTTTACACTTTAACTTTCTCCTTTTACACTCAACAGTCTCCACTTCTACTTTTTAGGATCATAGGAACATAGGAAGTTACTAGGCTATAGGATGAGGCCCTTACAGTCCTAGCCAAGAATTTAGCCCATGTTCCAGCAAGTCAACACCCAATGCCACTGTCTAGCAGGGACACAGGTGGAATCCCAGGGGTGTATTTTCTGTTCCCCATCCAGTTATCCAGGTTGTGCTTCAAAAGGTTTAAAGAGGTACTCTGCTTAATGTGAAGAGGGAGTCTATTCCACAAAAGAAGGAGTTTCTGGAACACAAATCTGTCCTGCCAACAAGTCCTATTGATGTCACAGACCAGGTTGAGGTCACACATGTGGGTTACTCGAGTGGAGTTTGACTTGTGGATATGCAGCAGTCCCATCAGGGTGGGGTCTGACAATGCTTTGTATGTCACACAGAGGTCACCTCTGAGGAGGCTGTAGGAGACTGAGTAAAGGGACAGGGCCTTTAGCCTATATGTGTAGGGTAGATGTTTGAGGCCCTGGATTCTCCTGGTGATGAACCTCTATGGGCTCTCCAGCTGCTGCATGTGCTTTTTGAGGTAAATGTCAAAAGGGCATTGTACTCAGTAATGAGTCTTATAAGGGAAGACTGCAGGGATGTTATGACCACCTTGCCCTGGATGTGATACCTTTACTAATGAGGTTGGCCACGTAGAAAGCTTTCAGTACAATGGAGGCAAAAGTCAGTTTGCTATCAACCTGGGTGCCCAAGTCCCTCACGACTGATTGCGTGCTTAGGACTTTAGTATCAATATGATAATTTGTGGGGACATCACTCTCCCCAAAGAGGATGATGATGCATTTTTGGCATTCAGTTTGAGGCCATGATTCTGCCACCAGTCATTTGTTTGGGTGAGACCCTCTTGGAAGATGTGCACATCACTAGGGGAATTGATGACAGCACCCAGCTTGCAGTCATCTGCAAACTTGGTCAGCCATATCCCACTGGTTTTGGTCTGCAACTCAGAAAAGTATATCCCAAACAGCACAGGCTCCAAGACTGATCTCTGGGGTACACCGCTCATTACAGTTCTACTTCTTGAGGTGGCTTTCCCTATTTTGACTAGGTGGGTTCTATCAGTGACCCAGTTTACTACCCATCTTGTAACATATGGATTGATGCCTAGTTGAGAGAGTTTATCTATTATACCTGAGTGGGGAATAGTGTCAAAGGCTTTGGCCAGGTCAAATTAGGTGGTGTGCACCATCCTCCCTCATCCATAGCCTTGGTGACTGCCTCAAATAAATAAACCAAATTTAACAGGCATGACCTCCCCTTGATGAAACCAAACTGTGTGGGAACGAGTGCCTGGAGGTTGCTAACGCCCTTGTTAATGAGGTCCATGATAATCCACTCCATGGCCTTGCAGATCAGGCTAGTTAGGCTGATGGGTCTATAATTTCCTGGATCAGTGGACGTTCCTCCTTTGTGCAAAGGGATGACAGTGGCTGTCATCCACTCAGCTGGGATGAAGCCAGTACTCAGGCTTTGCTTGAATAGGGTGCCTAATAGTGCTGCAAGTTCCTGCCTGAATTCATGTAGGATGTAGCCTGAGATGTTATCGGGTCCCATAGAGGCTGTATTTTTTGCCTTGGAGAGGGCAGGGATGACTTGCTCCCTAGAGATAAGGTAAGGGGGGCAGGTACTGGGGATGTTCTGTTTTACTGATGGGGGACAGAGGGGTGAAGTTTTCACTGAACCTGTCTGCCAGCAGGTTGGCTATATCTATCATTTATGTATGTGATGTGCTTGACCACCAGTACTGAGCAGATCTGGGTGCTTCCTTAGAGATTGCAGACATATGTGAAGAAGGCCTTATGATTGTCTTTAGTAGATGTGGCCAGTTTAGACTCAAAGTTTTCTTTGGAGGATTTCACTAGTGCTCTTATTTGCTTGTTCAGGCTAAGGAGAAATTGCTTTCAATTAGGCACCTGCTCCTCCTTGGTCCTGTACAGCAATTATTTCCTTTTATGATAGAGTTTATTTATTGCAGATGTCCACCAGACAGGTTTTCTCTTCCGTGATGAGGAGGATTTCATCCTGATGGGCATTCCTGACTCCATGTAGCTATATAAATGCTAATATAGCACTTTGGTGTAGGTTTGGACATATATGCCAGTTCCTATGGAGGGTGAGTGGGCTGTGAAGCTGTTTATAGCTTGCCTCAGGAGGCTGTAATCAGCTTTGAAGAAGTCTTTTTGTTTGACCCTAACTAAGGGGGGGGGGTTGGAGGAGATGGTGACTTCGAAAGTGGCCAGTTTGTGGTCAAAGCTTACCAGGAAGAATGACACTGTAGGGATGCTGCACTGGTTACTCATGTTCTTTAATACCAAATCAAAGATATTTTCACCTCTTGTGGGCATGTCAACCAACTGGTCCAAGGCATTTGCATTAATGAAATCAATGAATTTCTGGGTATTTGTGTTTTGGCATGAGTATTTCTTCCAGTCTATGGTTGGATAGTTAAAGTCACCCATGATCAGGGTAAAGGGTTGAATCTTGATAGATTCAAAGAGACTCGGATAGTTGGAATGGGCATCTTGAGTCAAGGTTGTAGGCCTATAGCTAGCTATGATTTGAACAGGTGTCATGACAATTGTTAACTGCACTTGGAGTATGTCATCCCAGGCTGTTAGGTACTGAATCCCCTTGGAATGACACCAGAAACTAAGCCAATTGTTAAAGTCAATCATTTTCTGTTTGTATTGAGGCATCATTCTGGGTGACGGTTGAATGCTGCTTAAGGCGTGGAACATGCCTGCCTGGGACACATATTCAGTGAGCTTGATTATGCCTCTCTTCATATAGTCCAGGAAGGTATGTCTTAAGTCATTCATGCCAACTTGGACTATGACAGAGTTGAGAGACTTGAGTGCATGGGTGATATGGCAGATTCTGGCACCTGACAAACAACTAACCATGACTTTCTCCTTATCCAGCCTGGTGAGGGGTACATCTGTGTGTCACACAATGGAGTCTCCTATGACTAATATGTTGAGTTTATGTTTAGGCTTTAGTGGCTGTGAGACACAGGTGTGTGGATTATGTGTGCTGTGTGGCGTGGTGGGCGGTGGAGTTTGCGTGTGTTTTTGCTCTGAGGTCTTTTTTGTTCGGGTATGTTTTTGTTGAGGACCTCCACATATGTGGGGGGGGTGTTGTGTAGATGTGGGTGAAGTTTGAGGTGTGGTGCTCGTGTTGACAACATACTCAGTGCCAGATATACTGGCTTGTGGGAGAGAGAGCAAAGACACTAGGTGCTTGATGTAGTTGTGTCTCTCACAAATTGTGTTCCTAGGTGGTAGTAGTAGAGGGTTGCCCATGTACATGAGGCAGTTGCTACACTGTCTCAGGATGCCAGTATCAACCAGACTAGTAAAAGTAAAAAAGCACCTTAAGGCCACAGAATCCCAAGTAAAACGTAAAAAAAAAGCAAAAAACTCCAGGTATTCACTGCAATGTTTTAATGGTCAAGTAGAACACACAAAGCTTTCGAGCAGAACTCTTTCTCAATGCATGAAATCAAAAAGATAAATTACTTCATTTTTAAAAAGCATTTCAACCAATCTGCTCACATAATCATTTAGTTAAACTGAATTAAAGTGCCCTGTCTCTTAAACATATAATGAATGTAATATGCCTATATAAATACAAATATATATATATATATATATATATATATATATATATATATATATAAATATAACAATAAAAATACTATAAAAAATAAACCGTTAAAAGCTCAAATCATTTCATGTCGTTTTAAAACAGGTTTGATACTGACAGCAGAATTTAAACCTGGAAAATGGTCTGCTCGAAAAAAATTAATCCATTTATATTCACTTAACTCAGTTTTATTCACAAGGCCACCACCCTTAGAGTTTGAGTAATTACTTGTAAAATTCTAAATTTGAATTTATGTGTAGAATCATTATTGTATACATGTTCAACCAGAGCATTAGTTAGCTCACATTTATCAGATATACGGAGGGATATTGTAACTGTAGGCAGATTGGTTGAAATGCTTTTTAAAAATGAATTAGTTTATCCTGTTGATTTCATGCATTGAGAAAGAGTTCTACTCAAAAGCTTTGTGTGTTCTACTTGACCATTAAAATGTTGCGATGAATACCTGGAGTTTTGTGCTTTTGTTTAATATCAACTTGATTGGCAGGAAAAAACATAGGAAATTGTCCATCCATATGCGTCAGAAACTGAGGGAGAGAGGCCAGAGGGAGCTAAGAGGGTAAAGGGTGGAAGGTCTAAGAGTAGTACTACTAGGTGATCACACAAGTGCTACTAAGGGAAAAATTGTGCAGTAGACTCCCTCTTATCCGGTCTCTCTGGAACCGGATCTTAGACTGGATAAACGAATGGCTGGTTAATCAGAAAAATAATATGTATAGGTTATAAAACAGCAAAAATAACAGGATTTGTGTTAGTATGCATTTCTCTAATGAATATGAAGTCCAAAACTTAAATGTCCATCATTATTTAGCCCAGAGGAGGTGGAACTGTTGTTGTTCTCTGCTGTCTTTTGTTAGGACTATGTCAGAAATTGACAGACAGTTAAAGAGGAGGCTGGTTAAAGAGAGGCCAGATAAGAGAGGGTCTACTGTAGCTGGAATACCTAGAAAGGGTTAAAAACTGTGCAGCTAAAGCTCTGGATGCAGCAAACCTAATTCTAGACTATGCTACTCAATTTAAGGTTAACAACACAGTAAAAAAACTCACAAAGAAGCACATATCTACCACTTACAGACAAAAGAACAGAATTCACTGTAAGGAAAAATACAGTTAAACAGTAACAAAATTCAGTAAAATGCAGTTAAACAGTAATAAATTGCCATAGATAGCAATGAAATATAATCAGTAAATTGCTTTAAAACAGTAGCTCACAATCACAACAGTAAAAGGCAGCTCAAATAAAGCAGCAGTTCAGTAGAATATTGTCATCAATTTAAGCCTACCGACAAGCAGTAATAAATGTGACAAACTAAATGCAGTTGAACTCCTAAGCACAAGCAGCAAAATGAAGTAGGAAGAGGCACAGTTATTTTTAGTAGAAAGTGAGGAGACAGAAGATAATTCTAGTTTGAGAAGCTAAAGGGGTGGGCCTTCACAACCTATCTCACTGTACACAGTAGAATGAGCTGATGTAATGGGATTTGGGGGAGTGTCCATTATCAAATTTATACTAGAGATGGGCAACTCAAAGTCACCAAGTTCTAATACCACAATGGCAGCTGGGTGGGTGGGTGGAATACACAAGATCAGAACAGAGGTAAGGATTGAATTCACTAAGTCTAAAAAACAGTTGCACAGTTTAAACAGATATGCAGCAAATGTTTTTAGTAAATCAGAAGTGCAGAAAACAGTTGAAAATAAGCATTTATCTTTTCCAATCTCACAGCAAAACAATGGCAGAAGGCCTTTCAGCTTAATTTCCTTCATTATGGTGGAAAAATGCTTCAGAGGATTTATTAGACAGCTTATGTTGCAACTCCACAATCTCATGTTGAAACTTCTTGTTGGCCCTCACATTCCTTTTAACAAGCACCCAAAGCCATGCTAAAATACAATCCAATGACACCTACTTCCATTCTTCTAATAAATCATGCTCATCTTGAGTAAAGTCCCAAGCAGGAAGTTTGTCTACTCACAGACCTCTAGGTGTAATCCGCAAGCTTAAGTATTTTTCAAAGAACTTGATATCAAAAAATAAATTTAGTTCTTTAATTATTCACATTTTTAAATACTTAAATTGAACATTAAAGTTAGTTTTCTCAACAACCATCTACAGGTCTCTATCCACCAGTTTAGCTTCACATTCCTTAAGCAACTCACTGAACAACAACTTGTTCTGCTTACCGGGGGTTCAAAACACCCCTGGAATCGCATCAGCTTGATCCAAAGACATAATAAATACACTGCCACAACTTGCAAAATAAATACACCAATGAATGTTTAATGATCAAAAAGCCTTTAAATTATGAATATGACATCCTGTACCTTGGCCATTCACCTTCACTGGATACATACACTTGTCATATACATAAAGTAAAGGCTTTTTGATCGCTGAACATCCGTTGGTGTATTTAATTATAAACTAAACAATTACTGTGGTACTCTATTAGATTCCTAACTAAAGACTACCCTGGAGATTTAGAAAGAATGCCAGCATTGGTGATAATAGCTGCAGTAAAAAGACGTTAGCAATATTGATGAAATATTTTGTTATTGGCTAATTTGCATGTTTCTGCAGTGCCCTAACTACCAAGAGTGGAAATCAGCATTTTCCTGTGATAGCTAATACTGGTGGCCCTAATATCATGTAGGCACAGGAACCCACCCCCTCATTCACTCTCCCACACACATACATACATTCAAACACACACACACACACACACACACACACACACACACGCGCGCAAACACACATAAACCAGCTTATCTATTACCTGTTCCTGAGTTGACAGAATGTCCCCAATGTCTCTTTTTTATTTTTTTTCTTCCTGTCCTCATAAATCCCAGATCCTTACAGTCAGTCAATAATGTCAGATGTCAGTTTCATCCTTCTTACTGTTTGTAAAATGAATCATGATGCTAGAGCTGCTGCCATTTTAATTTTTTAAGTGAGTCCAAATAATACTGTAGAATTTCTCCCTGGTGTGATCTACTTTTCCTCCCAGCTTTGTATGGAAGATGTCTCCACAAAGGCACACTTGTGCCATTGCCTAATATATGTACCCTTTCTTCCATACCTCACAGACTGTTGCAATCATTGCATCATGCCAGACTTTATTATTTAAAATAAGCCTGTATGTACTGTGGGTTAATGCTGCTGCTCTATGTATCAAGGGTGAAGGTGTTAAAACCCACTCTGTTTTACTTTACCCATTATTATTTTTTTGAATAATATTTTCATGTCTTACTCCTAGCTAGTGGTGGTGCACAGGACTAATGTCCCTGATGTGAGGTGGAAGCATACTATACAGAGTATCTCTACTGTCTAGTGCTCCCTCATGATCCACATCCGCTTGTTATTTTTCCTAAGTGCCTTAAAGGCACAAAATGCAAAGTATCCCTGGTGTTTAGTACTCACCCCTCCCCCAATATTGCTGGATTTTTTTGTTACCTAGGGGAGTGTGGAGGTGTGACTGTCCCCCAAACCCACACACAATCACACATTAATGTGCGCATGCACACACACACACACACACACACACACACACACACACACACACACACACACACACACACACACAAAGTCGTTAGTCACATTTAGAAAAGACGCAACACCAATAAGTCAAAAAACAGGAGATATTTTGCCAAAATCACTAGTAATCCAACCAAAAGCGAAACAAAACGAGAAAGCAGACCAGGACAGTGAAGTTTCACTAAACATCACCACTTTTATTTTTAGTGAAACTTCACTGTCCTGGTCTGCTTTCTCATTTTGTTTCGCTTTTGGTTGGCATTTAGAAAAGACCTTATTATTAACTGACTTGCATGTCTCTAAATTGACCTTAAGTACTAGGAGTGCAAATCAGCACTTGCCTGTGTTAGTAAATACTGGAAGCCCTAACATCATGTTGGTACAGGCACCCCAATTGTTCAGTCTAACACTCCCACACACATACACATATTCAAACATATGCACACACACACCTACTCTACTTGTTCTGAAACTAAAATCATATTGCAACTTCGCAGGCAGACACACACACACAGAAACATTCATGTATTATACACACAAGCACACACTGCCAAGACTACCTGTCTGCTAAACTGCTTGGCACTTACAGTACCTGTACCACAATGGGTGAAGACAAGGCTTTGGCTTTGTTCAGTAACATGAGTGGCCTTCAATATCTGTGTTACTTTATGAAGTGGAATGAGTCATTTGGCTTGGGGGAGAACAAATGGTTAATTAGTATATGCCTCTCCCTGTAAGTGCCTCATTAGCATTTAGCATGGTCATGGTCACAGAGATAGCAGGTGCACGTCCTGTTACAGCACTGCGCTGGGGCTATGTTTGATGACATAAGAATAAAATGGTTACCAAGAGCTATACATCTTGTGATAATCTTTCTGTTTCAGCCCTGACTACAAAATATCAGCAGATCCTATTTAATCTGATATACTGGTTTCCTAGTAATAAAACTCTATTACATTTATCTAGAATGGACTTTCTGCTGTGAATCCATGCTACCTTGGCTTTGTGCTTTTTTGCTTCTTGATATGTCAAAAGGCTTTCCTTTCAGTGTTTTTGTATAGATTTGTTATTATTACGAACAAAATAACATGCTGAAACTATCTTTTAATGGGAATAATACATGTTTTCTTCCAGTCTTTAAGAATCTTATCCTTCTCTCATCATTTATTTAACAAGTTAGTCATATTAATAGTAGTTTTCCTCAGTTCTCTAAGAACTTAAATTTGAATCATATCAGTTCAATTTTTAGCAGTATTTTAGCAATCCTTCTACTGTAAAAGTACTAGAATCATATATAATCCATATATCCATGCATATACAGACACACATGTGCAACTCCCACACTGAATCACACTTATTTTAGTTTAATTTGCTAACTTGGAGGAGAAATTGCAATTCTAGTACATAAATGTATCAGGGGCACATGCATGGTAATATCCACATGCCAAAGCCCTATACAGTTCATAACAATTTCCAAACGCCAGAGAATGTCTGCATATCAACTGCATACATGGAAGTGTTCAAGCATGCATTTGTTAATAACATGAAGAGTCACTCCATGTTTTGCAGTTCACAAACATGTGAAAAGTAGATCACAGTGCTTTGGTGATGGCCGATTGTTTGGGGATGTAGGTGGCGACTAACTGCATAAAACTAAGGAATAACATTGCCAATGTCCCCGTCACAAAGGTGTTGTACTCAGCAGATCATTACTGAGCATCACAGAAATATTGCAGAAAGAGACTGAGGGGAAATAAAGAATTAAAACAGTGCCTCTGTACACAGACATGCATATATACCTAGTGTGACAGCCACCGTAGGCTGGCACACAAACACCACACACACATCCACAAGCACACACAGAAACATGCGCAGACATACACTCTCATATGTCAAGTGGTTGTAGCCAGTGACAACACCTGCCATACTGGATCCCTTTATTTAAATACTATGCAAAGGAAACCTGCTCTGCTATCATTGCAAAAGAGGCAGACATTTTTATGGCTCTCCTTTGCATGATAGCATGGCAGGTTGTAGGCCTATTGCATCACCAAACCTGACATATTCAACACCATGCCAGCACTAACAGAACAGGCCTGTTGTCAAAGCAGCTGTCAGCAATGGTCATTGTTGATAGCTGGTATGGTAACCAGTCTATGCTGTTTCCAATGCACTCCATGATGTAAATCTCAAGTCTATGCCTCTGTCTTTAGAGGAGGCCCTCTTCCTTCATAGTACGCAGACCACAGCAATCACCACTCTTGGACACATGTCTCACTGCTATCCCTTATTTCAACCATCTTCTGTCTTTTTAGGACTTGATTGCTAATATGTCTAATAGTGGTACCATCAAAATGAAAGTCTGTGCAAACAGACATAGCTTTGTATTATACACTGTGTGCATAATACTCCATGAAATTTTCTATGTCATGCTGTGTGATAACTGCACAGCATAACATCACTTACTATGTAATGTCATACTGTGCAGTTATATATATATATGTGTTTATATATATTTAGGGTCTATATTAGAACACCGAATGTTCAAAATGTCGAGTGTTCTAATATCGACCCAATATCGAAGAAACAGAAATCCAAATTTTTTCCTAGGGAAATAATTTGGTTGTCCGTTTCTATTGCTTTGGTATTTTCAGCGCTGTGGTGGAAAGTTACGGGTCGGGTTCAGGTAAGTGTGCAACTGTGTGGACGTGAGGGTTAGGGCAGGTTAGGTGAGTTAGGGTTAGGGTGCAGGTCAGGTAAGTGTGCGATTGTGTGGACATGAGGGTTAGGACAGGGTAGGTGAGTTAGGGTTAGGGAGCGGGTGAGGTGACTGTGCGATAGTGACGGACCTTAGGGTTAGGGTTTGGGTTAAGGTAAGTGGATAGTTAGTGGTGTATGTATAGTTTAGTGTAGGGTTAAGTGTAAGAGTTTAGGTGTATGTGTGTGGATTGCTGTTTGTCTGGTGTGCTTGTGTTGTGTGTATGTGTTTTGGAACACCAAATTTTTTCCCTAGGAAAAAATTCACTGTTCCGAATGTTCGATGTTTTAAAATTTCAATTCATAGGGTTCGATATTAGAACACTCGACATTTTGAAAGTTCGAATATATATATATATATATATATATATATATATATATATATATATATATATATGACACTAGATGGAACAGACAGTTCCCCGACACCGAGTAGAATGATGTCACT
Organism: Protopterus annectens; assembly: GCF_019279795.1. Lineage (NCBI taxonomy): Eukaryota > Metazoa > Chordata > Ceratodontiformes > Protopteridae > Protopterus > Protopterus annectens. The sequence continues at coordinate 1,420,102,798 of NC_056725.1, forward strand.
TCTGTGAATCACAGTAATGTCCTCATCAAACATAATCAACATTGCCTGCATACTGTGCTTTTAAACACCCCTGCCACTTTCTTTTCCTTGTGGAATAATGCAACAGCATTCTTATTCAGCAGTCCATTATGTTAAAATGTCAGCCTTAACCTTAAGCTAAGCTTCATTATCGCATATCGTTTGCTGTTATCTTAGTCATCTCTAATAGGAAAGGCTTTAGTTTCCTACATGACTTGATTTGCTAAACATTACTCATTTATGTTATTGGCATTTCTGACTGCCTTTCTATCATCCTTCTGAATTAGGAATATAGATACATAGGAACAAAACTAGACAAGTGATCACAGGGACCATGAGATGCCTAGCTATATACATCTTTAAGTAGATACACTTAAAAGTTCTTGCTACACCTTATGATGCACAAATCAAGCATGGTCATATGTGATAACCCTGCTGTAAATGTTTGCCACCCATCCAGTCATCAAGACTAGTCTTAATGTAGACAAAGTAGTACTTCGTTTGACCTGTAATGGTAACTTATTATATACGTTTTGAATACACTGAGTTAAGAACCTATTCCATGAGAGAGCCTTGTTTATTTGTTGGTGTAAATTTAGGTCCTTAGAATGAGTGTTTGAGGAGACACTGGTTTTGAGGAGAAAGAGGAGACTGAATAGGACTGAGTCTTTCATAGCTCGAAGAGTGAGACATAGGTTACCTTGGAGCTGCTGATAATCTACTGAGGTAAGGATAGTTCTGCAAATCTATCAGGATAGTTGAAGGATTTAATGCCTTTAATATTTTTGGTTAAAAATTACTGGGGCCTTTCCAGTAGAGCAATATGCTTGGATTTGTATATACCAACCAGTAACTGCATTGTTCTCTTGTTTTCCATTTTTGTATTTCCTTACACTTGCTAAAGATTATACATGTTCCCTAAGCTTTGATGCCACCTCATTTGAGAACTACATTTTTTTCTTTTCTTCTTTCTGATTTTTCAAATTTGATTAAAAGAAATAATGAATGTTTGTGTGACTTCCATTTTGATGTGTTCAAGTTGTCCTTCTATACTGTCAATATGCCCTTCTGTTATGGTATATCTGTAAAATTGCCCCAGTTTATCAAAATCTGTTCTGTCTGAGATGTTGTCTCCTTCCCGTTTGAGAACAACAGATCCATGACAGCCTGTTCTCAGGTAGGTGCTAATATTAAAGGAAATTTCCATATGAAGTCTCCAAAAAATATGTTCTTTTTCTATTATAACGATATTCTGTTCTATATTAATGCATCAGAATCCTTCTAAGTGTTTTGCATTACATTTTAATATTCATACTGCAAAATGTCTGTCTTGGGGCCAGTCACACTGCTATGATTTTGTTTTACAGATTCATTTTCTTTCTCCAAGAACATATTTAATGTCTCATTTATATGACTCATGCTAAACATAAAGAAGTATAATGCCCCCATTTGAATAACATGGTACTCAGAAACACAGTATAGTATTCATAACTGTACATGAGTGCAGTGGGTAAGTAACCAGGCTGCACCTAATTACAGCTAAGGAGTGACTGACAGACAGCAAGTGCACTTGGAGCACTTTGAGAAAAATGTGATGAAATGTAAATAAGGAATGCATAAAACATCTGCAACTATCTGATAGAAATAAGGTGCTCTTCCCACCTTTCAGCAATTCATAGTCGCTTTTTGATGCATCAGTGTTTCATGTGCATCAGGGTTATAAAAAGTGAAGCCAAACTTTTCCATCCACTTTGCAATCTGTGAAGATGCTTGCCTTCACTGCCAGCTTATCTGTTTCCTGTTCTGACATGCTTATTTAGGTCAAGCCAAACAAGTTATGTCAAGCTGTGCCCATCTGCCAAGAAAAAGAAGATGTAGGCAAAGACTAATTTGTCTGAGCTCTGCTAACCAAGAAATCTTGTACAGGTTTAGAGTGGATGGGGGCATAATAAGTACTTTGATGAGTTCTTATGACCCACAGTTGGGGTATGGGGAATGTGTGGCCTTACTATACCAATACCAAGATATGTGTAGCCTTCACTATACATGCCACTGGGACCTTGCAGAGACAGACTGGAGACATTTCGGATATATCACAGGCTTCTGCCTTAAGAATACTTCAGCAGGTGCTTGACATACTCTTGGAAAATGTGGATCAATATACCCATTTCCCACTGTCACCTCAGGACCAAGCCTGAGTGCCTTATCTGGAATAGCACACTTTCTTAAGCTGCTTGTGTGCACTAGATTTTATGAATGTTGTTATTAGAACCCCATCTGGACCATGATGGGAGTGATAGCAGAACAGGAAGGGATACTATTTTATCAACTGCCAGGTAGTGAGAGATGTTTGGGGGTGCATCACCAATGTGCCTGCCCAGGCTCTCTTTTGAAATGTCAGCACTTGAAATGCCGAGTGTCAAATGGCCTATAAAAAACACCAAAAATCCATGAAACGAGTGACTCTCCGACATCGCTCTTCTCCTTTTTTTTTTTTTTTTTTTTTTGCAGGAGGCAAGCTGTCCACACCATCAAATTCATATGCCAACTCCAAGATCGACATACCTCAGTGGAAAGGGAATATTCTAAGAAATGTCCTTCTCAGAAATGGTATATATACATCTGTTTTTTTGGCCATTCAGACTCAGTGTTTTGGTACTCACTCTAGTAGATCCTGCCATTTCAAATGATTACGGCTGACCCAACATCCTAGCAGTTCCATGAATTCTGATATTTGACACACATGTTCACTGTATCGCCTCTTCCTATATAGGTTCATAGATTTATAGGTGTGTACTAGGCTAATGGCCCTGGAGCCTTTACAAGTCTAGCCCATAGAAGTGCCTTGGCATCGTGCCACCCGACGTTAGTGCCCAGTGCCTCTATCAAGTAGAGCCACTGGAGTGATCCTCGGGGTGAACTTTCTATTTCCCACCCACTCATCAAGATTTCTCTTGAAGACGGCCAGTGAGGTGCTCTGCTTGACGTGTATGGGAAGTCTATTCCAGAGCATGGGCAGTCTCTGTGTTATGAACCTGTCCCTCCAGCATGTTCTGTTGATTGTGGTAATGAGGTTGAGGTCTCTGGAGCATGTGGTGCAGAGGGATTGGGATTTCTTTAGATGTAGCATTTCTAACAGAGCTGGGTCAGACATGGCTTTGTAAGCCAAGCAGAGATCGCCCCTTAGTAGATGATATGAAACAGAGAAAAGCTGGAGTTTTTTGAGTCTGTCCATGTAGGACACATGTTTAAGGCCTAGGATCCTCTTCGTGAGGTACGTTTGTGGTCTTTCCAGCTGTTGCATGTGTCTAGTGAGGTACATACCAAATGGGGCATTATATTTGATAATTGGCCTAATGAGGGAAGATTAGAGAGAGATGATGACCTCTTTCTTCCTGGATGCAAAACCCTTGGTAATGAGATGTGCCACATAGAAGGACTTTCTGACCACAGTGGCAATGTGGTGGTCGAAGGAGAGGTTGCTGTCAACCTGTGTCCCCAGATCTCTTATAATGCCTTCAGTGTTCAGTGGGCTTCCATCGATGTGATAGTTTGTGGGAACTGAGTTTTTCCCAAAGGGGATGATGACGCATTTTTTGGCATTAAGCTTAAGTCCATGATTTTGACACCAGTCATTGGTCTCACGGAGTCCTTTCTGTAGTATATCTACATCATTTGGGGAGTTAATAATGGTTTCCAACTTGTAGTCGTCTGTGCACTTGGTCAGCCAGAGTCCCTCCATGTTGGCCTGGACTTCTAAGAAGCAGATGCCATAAAGGAGGGGACCCAGGACCAATCCTTGTGGGACCCCACTCATGACTGGTCGGCAGTCTGACTTGGAGTCCGCTACTTTCCCATTGTGGGTTCTATCTGTGAGCCAGTTTGCAACCCACCTAGTGATATAGGGGTTGATGCCTAGTTTGGTGAGTTTATCAATAATTCCTGAGTCGGGAATGGTGTCAAAGGCCTTGGCCCAATCGAGGTAGGCTGTATGAACTGCCTTGCTCTTATCCACAGCTCTGGTGACTGACTCAAAGAAGTCAACCAAGTTGAGCAGGCATGATCTACCTTTCACAAAACCAAACTGAGTGGGATCTAGTGTTTGGAAATTCCCTATATCCTTGTTAATTAGGTCCATGATGATGTGCTCCATAGCCTTGCCTATCAGACTCATCAGGCTAATGGGGCAATAATTCCCAGGGTCTATAGTCACTCCCCCTTTATGGAGAGGGATGACTGTAGCAGTGCGCCATTCCGTACAGACAAAGCCTGAGGTAAGGCTGTGATTGAACAGGGCACACAGATGTGGTGCCAGTTTACTTTGTAGTTCATGTAGAACACATCCAGGGATATTGTCAGGTCCCATGGAAGCTGTATTCTTGGCCTTGGACAATGCAGCTTTAACCTGTACTGCAGTAATGCTGGGTAGGATTCCTCACGATCACCAAGTTGGTAAGTGCAAACTTACTGTTTCTAACCAAAGTCATTTCTGTACCAACAGAGTGGCATATATAGTACTAAATAATCACCTCCCCTTTTTTTGTTGTGTGCCCCCTCCTTGTTTCCTGTGTGACACAAGCTACTCACTTGAACCTTGGCTAATGACACCAGTCCAGAACCCTCAGGGTGCTGCCGATGAGCACTTCAACACTACTCTATCCCAGACACAGGTAGTCATTGGATGAGTGTTTATTTCACTCAAAGCCAATTTGCACTACTAGATGAGTCGAGGAGGGGGGAACTTCAGTATGACCCTGCTATCAAATATTTTTTTTCCATGATGTTTTAGCAAATATGACTTTTACAGTGTTGAGTGGTTAGTGGCACAAGTGATAGTTATCATAAAAGGCTTTGACTGAAGTGGAAAATCATCATCATTATCAACCCCCTTTCTCATTTTCTACATGGGATTCTGCTGTTACATCAACTGTTGCCATCTCTCCCAATTCAGTGCCACTCTCCTACCTTCATTGACACTCTTGCCTGACTGTTGCAGGTCTTCTCTCATACTATCCATCCATCTCTTTGCTGGATGCTCTCATTTCCTCTTGCATTCTTTCTGTCTGCCCCAAATCTTCTTCACCAGATTGTCATCTGCTATTCTGCACATGTACCCAAACCATTGTAATCTGTTGTCATTGACCTTCTCTAGAACTGAAGTTACTTTGGCTTCTGCTCTTATGTCCTATCATTTGTCCCACGGTGTGCATCCTACCACCTGTCTCAGGCACTTCGTCTCCATGACCTTTAGCTTCCTCAACTGCTCTGCCTTAACTGCCCAGGTTTCTGTAGCATGCAGTAGTACTGGTCACACCACTGTTTTGTACACCTTATTTATGTATTTATTTATTTATTTGTTTGTTTGTTTGTTTGTTTGTTTGTTTGTTTATTTATTTATTTATTTGCAGTTTGTTTGCCAGGATAATCCATTGGGCCACAAGAGGCCCATTTTCAATGGAGTCCTGGGGAGAAAAGCTCCAGAAAAATACAAATACATAGTGCACATTGCACATATACATTACAGATTATCTCATAGGAATACAAAGTAAATATGATAAGAAAAGGTTAACAATGATAGAATGCATCAGTATAGTTCATTAAACAGCAATAAAAACACTTTTTTTGTTTTTTTCTTACAAACATAGCAGCATAGGGTAACTGTTAAGTAGTTGGTCAAATAGTTCAATAGAGCTGTGGAACTATAGGAGGCAGTGATGGCGTATTTAGTTCTAGGAGAGTAGGAAGTGGTATTAGAAGGATTAGGTAGGATGGGAACAGGAGCACTTCCATTGTTAAGTTAGGTATGAGTGCAGCAAGGTTTTAAATGAGGAGAGACTGCTAGTGATGCGGATAGGAGATGGTAGAGAATTCCAGAGGCATGCAAAAGAGAAGGACATTAGGTGATTCCCAGCTGGACGTGTGGGTTTGTGTAATTTAATTAGGTTTTGGGAATTAGATCTTAGAAGTCATTCTGGTTCATGCATTTCAAAGCTAGTGGCTAGGGAGGGACAAAGAGAGGGGTTATAAATGAGTTTGTGTGCTTGGATGAGTTGGGTATAAGTGAGGAGGTTAGGTAGCTCAAGCCAGTTTAGTTGGTGAAGCGAATTACAATGGTGAGAAATGGCTCTGTCACCTGCCGCAAATTTTGATATCTTGTTATAGCAAGAGGAGAGTTTTGTTTTGAGGGTGGAATGCAGGTTGGTGAAGATAGATGCACCATATAGGAGGGATGGGATAAGATAAGTATTGGCTAGTATGAGCCTGGTGGAAGGAGAGATATAACGATTATGGCAGTATAGCATACCAATTTTTTTGTGGGTTTTTTTTTATATTTACTTGTAAATATTTGTCAAATTTTAGTTGATCATCTATGAGTATTCCTAGTAGTTTAGTGTCAGAGACTATTTCTAGGGGAGCATTCTTTTTGCCGGTGATTATGAATGAGTGTTTATCCAGCGAGGAGGTTTTGGAGGTGGTGAATAACATAAGTTTAGTTTTGGTTGCATTAAGAACCAGATGGTTGTCTAGCATCCACTGCTCAAAAGAGGAGAACGTACTTTGGGTAAGCTTATTTAGAGTGGGGATAGAAGGGGAGGATCAGATAATGGTAGAATCATCAGCATATCAGATGAGGCTGGAGTTTGGAATGGCTTGGTAGAAGTCGTTAATGAATATATTGAATAGCAGAGGGCCTAAACTGGAACCTTGGGGGCAGCTGTGGGAGTAGTAAGGAAGGGTGAAGTGGCTTTATTCCATTTGACTGCTTGTTGTCTGGTTGTGAGGTAGCTGGAGAACCACTTGATACAGGAAGGGGATAGGTTTAGTTTGGAGAGTTTATTAAGAAGCAGGTTATGGGAAATAGTGTCAAACGCCTTGGAGAGGTTGAGGAGAAGGGTGGACACAAAATGGCCGGAGTCGCAGGCTTTGTTAATTGTTTCAAGGAAGAAGAGAAGGGCAGTGAAGATTCTATGACCAGGTCTGAATCCATGCTGTGTGGGGGTAAGAAGCTGGTTGTTGATGAGATAGGGTAAGATTTGTTGGTGGATACATTTTTCAAGAAGCTTAGAAATAGTGGATAAGATAGTAATAGTGCGGAAGTTTGGAATGTCATTATTATTGGCACTTTTATGTAGAGGAATAATAAAGGTTTTCTTCCAGAGCTGGGGGACCTGGCTTTCTGAGATAGACCGATTAATTAGTAGAGAGCAATGGCTTCTGCAGCTACTTTTAGGAAGTAGGAGGGAATTTCATCAGGGGCATTGGAACCAGGTTTTAATTTTAGGAGAAGTTTTTGTTATGGTGGATATAGAGATGACACTGATAGAGAAGGGTGGAGGTTGGGGGCAAGGGATACTAGGGGAGGAAGGGATGGGTGCAGGCTGAGGAGGGGTCATAGAGGTGTTGGTGAAGGATGATGTTAGCTTGCTTATGGACTCTATGAAGAAAGAGTTAAACTGGGTGGTTAAGTCCATATCAGAGGCATCTGGGTTAGGGCAAGGGTTTTCTTTTTTTCCTGGGTTGAGGAGAGATGAGATTCCTTTCCAAAATAGTTTGGGATTGGTGCTGTGGTTGGTTTGGAGAGTGAGAAATAGGCTTTGCGGTCTGAGGTAATAATTTTTTTGACTTTATTTCATAGTGTTTTATATTTGTTAAGGGTGATAGTTTTATTTTTATGGTAACATGTCCAGGCTTTGTCTCGGAGTCGTATTTGGTTAACCAGGGTACAGGGTTACTTTTTATATGTTTTGTTTTTAGAGGGGCAAAGGAGTTGAGCAGGTTTGTGAAAGTAGAGATAAAGTAGGAGAGAGCATTATCTAGGGGAAGAGTCTTTAATGGGTCCTAGTTTGGGCTTTTTAGTGCATTTGAGAAGGTTTCAGCACTGAAGG
>NC_056725.1:1420113201-1420122969 GCF_019279795.1 Protopterus annectens
TAAATCAGAGGTTAATCCTGCAGTTGTCACAGTCAAATGTACCAATGACTTTATTTTTTTTTCTTTTTTCATTAGTTTAGTGGTAGTATTTTGATTTCAAACCCTTTTAATGTAATTTGTGCTCTTCCTCGACTGTACCAAAAATGCAGAGCCCATGGGGTGTTTAAAATGGCAGACTGTGACAGACTGGCAGGAATCTGGGCAGATTTAAAAACGTATTATGGAAATAAAGCTAAGCATTATTTGCTTTATGAATCATAGGTTCAGAGGTTCATAGGTAGGTACTAGGCTATTGGCCCAAGGGCCTAAGTAAGCCTAGCCAACAAAGTTCCCTGGCTTACGCCACCCCAAGAAAGTTAATTTCCTGTGCCCCTATCGAGCAGAACCACAGAAGTGATCCCAGAGGTGTATTTCCTATTTCCCATCCACTCATCAAGATTTTTCTTGAAGAGTGTTAATGAGGAACTTTGCTTGACATAGATGGGTAGCCTGGTCCAGAGTATGGGAAGTCTCTGGGACAGGAATCTATCCCTCCAGCAAGTCCTGTTAATAATAAGATAAGGGCAAGGCAATCGCTGCACATCGAGCCATGTCATTTACAGACATTTTTAGAGTGTTTGAAATAGAAAACTTGATTTTGCGACAGCATACTTGAGAGTTTAAACCGTGGAATGAAAGAAACAATATAAATTGCTACTGACACTCATTGCTTGAGTAAACAGAAAACTGCATTTATTTGTGGTTGTCCATTTACTGCCTCAGATTCCTTCACTGGTGACTGGACATAAAATACAAAAAGTGGAGCCACGTTCTGGTACTGCTAGTATGTTTCTAGTATTGCCAGTACATTTACTTTTTGTGAAGTCCTACTTGACCACTCACTTCAGCCTGTGTTTATCCTGCTGTTTTGAAGTAATCCAGTGCTGTGCATGGTATCATATACCCACGCTACTGTCCCTTATTTATGGGCTTAACACTGCACAAGCTTAAAAGTAAGAGTTCACTAATGCTGTACGAAACTGTAATTAATAGACTCGAAATCTAATTGTAAATTTTGTGTAAAATGCATACATTTCAGATATCAGTGCTCTTGCTTTAAGTCTTCAGTGAACTCTGTTAGTGGACATGGTTGGTTTTTAGTGAGTTTTTTCTTTTTTTTCCTTTTTTTTTTTATTTGAAAGTTTAAACAAGATTCGTTTAAGGGAAGATATTGTAGTGACAAAGTTTAGGTCCCTAGAGCGTGTAGCTTGGAGAGGTTGGGATTTCTTTAGGTGTAGCATGTCCCAACAGCTCTGGGTTTGACATAGCTTTATATGTTAGGCAGAGATCACCTCAGAGTAGGCAATATGGTACAGAGTAAAGTTGGAGTTTTTTGAGATGATCAGTGTAGGGCATCTGTTTAAGGCCAGTAATTCTCTTTGTGAGGTACTTCTGTGGCCTTTCCAGCTGTTGCAGATGTCTTGTGAGGTACATTCCAAAAGGAGTGTTGTACTCTATAATGGGTCTAATGAGTGTCAAGTAGAGGGGAACAATGACCTCTTTTTTCCTGGATGAGAACCCTTTTGTGATGAGGTGTGCCATGTAGAAGGATTTCCTGACTAATGTGGCAATGTGATTATCAAAGGAGAGTCTACTGTCCACCTGGGTCCCAAGATCTCTTATCACACATTCGGTGTTATGAAGACTGCTGCCTATGTGGTAGTTCATGGGTACAGTGTTTTTACCAAAGGGGATAATAATGCACTTTTTGGCATTGAGCTGGAGGCCATGGCTCTGACACCAAGCATCTGTCTCAGTGAGGCCCTTCTGTAGGATGTCCACATCATTTAGGGACTCGACTATAGCTCCTAGTTTGCAGTCATCTGCGCACTTCATTAGCCAAAGGCCTTCTGTGTTAGCCTGTACTTCAGAGAAGTAGATACCAAACAAGAGAGGTCCCAGGACAGAACCCTGTGGTACTCCACTTGTCACTGGTTTGAAGTCAGATTTGGAGTCTGCAACTTTTATAGTGTGGGTTCTGTCAGTGAGCCAGTTGGCAACCAATCTGACATAGGGATTTATACCTAGTTTAGTGAGTTTAGCTATAATTCCAGAATGGGGGATGGTGTTGAAAGCCTTGGTGAGGACAAGATAGGCTGTGTGAACCACCTTTCCCTCATCTATGGCTTTGGTGACTGCCTCAAAGAAGTCGACCAGGTTCATGAGGCAAAATCTGCCTTTCACAAACCAGAACTGGGTGGGGTCCAGAGTTTGGATATTACCAATGTCTTTGTTTATGAATTCCATGATGATAGATTCCATGGCCTTGCAGACCAGGCTTGTCAGGCTAATAGGGCGATAGATCCCAGGATCAGTGGTGGCTCCCCTTTTGTGGAGTGGGATAACTGTTGCTGTGTGCCATTCAGTGGGCACAAAGCCTGACATGAGGCTATGATTGAACATGGTGCTTAGGTGGAGAGCCAGTTCATTCTGAAGTTCGTGTAAAACGCAGCCTGGGATGTTGTTGGATCCCATGGATGCTGTGTTTTGGCTTTAGAAAGTGCTGCCTTTACCTGCATAGTTGTGATTACAGGGACTCTGCATTCTTCCTGTATAGATATGTGCCCTTTCGGGGGTGAGAAGGGGGTAAAGTTAGCACTGAACCTATCTGCCAGGATGTTGGCAATATCAGTTGGTTCTGTAATTTTTGTGCCATTGTGCTGTAACTCAGAGCAGATCTGAGTATTGCCATTGAGATTCTTGACATAGCTATAGAATTCTTTGTGGTTGTCCTTAGAATCAGTGGCAATCTTGTTTTCATAGCTAGCTGTGAAGGATCTTATAAGGGATCTCAGCTTCTTGCTGAAGCTGACCAGGGAGCTCCTCCACTCGTGGGATTTTACTCTCTTTTGCAACAGTTTCTTCCTTCTGTTGTAGAGTTTGTTTATGGCAGGGGACCACCCGATTGGCTTCCTTTTTTTGGAGGATAGCGTCTTGGTTCTGTTTGGGATAGCACAATCCATGCCATCCATTGTGTAAGTGCTTATAGAGTGCATTTGTGTAGGATTCAGCAGTCGTAACTGTATTGTCCATCTGCATGGGTGTCATGAAGTTCACCCCTTCTGTCTTAAGAAGCACAAAGTTGGCTATGGAGAAATTTTTTACCATGGTTTCCTTAATGGGGGGTGGGATGTGGATATCTAGGGTGATTAGCTTATGGTCGGATCTGACCAATGAGGAGTTGACTTAAGGTGTGGAACACCGGTCACTCATGTTGGTAATGACTAGGTCTAGGACATTGTTGCCCCTGCTGGGGGTGTGGATAAGTTGATCCAGGGCATTGGAATTTATGAATTCCAGAAAGCACTGAACGAAAGTTCAACAAGGAGAGACAGAAGGAAACATCCTTGCCAGCTGACAAGGTATAAAGAAATGCTTAAACAATAGGGGTTGGGTGGGTGGCTTAATGGTTAAGGTATTTGCCTTACAAACACAAGGTACAGGGTTTGATTCTCACAAGGGATAATTGGCTAGGTTTAAAAAATTGCTTGCAAGGGCAGTTTGCCAAGTATTAATCTATGAACCTATGAACATATGTTCATAATTCCCTCCACCTTGACTAAAGCCCCAGTTTCAGCTGAAGAAAAGCAACTCCAAAGCATGATGCTGCCACCACCATGCTTCACCATGGGGGCGATGTTCTTCAGGTAGAGAACTCAGCACAGCTCCTCGTGGTATCCAGCAGAGTTCCTAGAGCAGCAGAGGACAGAAAAAGCAACTTTCCAGATTTTAAGTATTTTTTCTTGCATTTTTCGACCATTTGTGTTATTCGACGACTGCTTCTGTCTATTTTATAGTGGTATTACCCGTTTTTCCTGTTTTTATAAGCTTTAATTGTTGGTTGCACTTCTTAGTTTAAGTTTGCTTAAAAGATAAACTACAGGCTAATACACTCAAGTGTACTAGCTTTTGATAGCATTTAATCGAAAAGCAAAGCATTTATTGTGTTTTCTGTTCTGTCTGTGAAAAAAACTTGAAAAAAAACAAAAATAAATATTCTTCTCCTAACTTTCCTGGCTAGTTTGTTCCAGTGATCAGATTTTGCTGATCCCTGGGCTTTGTCTTGGTTCCTGTACTTCTCCATTTTCTTTGTTTGGTCAGGGGGAAGTTTCTTTACTCACCAGTGGGAGTGGGGAGTACTGAGCTGCCTGTTTGTCCTCAGAGGAGTGGTTTAAGACAGTAACTTGTAGTTCAGTGGCCATTTTGGGTCATTTCCTGCCTTTTCCAGCCCCCTGCTATAAAGCATGCTTTGGCAGGCGTTTCTGGCTGTAGAGAACTCAGCAAAGCTCCTCGTGGTATCCAGCAGAGTTCCTAGAGCAGCAGAGGACAGAAAAAGCAACTTTCCAGATTTTAAGTATTTTTTCTTGCATTTTTCGACCATTTGCGTTATTCGACGACTGTTTCTGTCTATTTTATAGTGGTATTACCTGTTTTTCCTGTTTTTATAAGCTTTAATTGTTGGTTGCACTTCTTAGTTTAAGTTTGCTTAAAAGTTAAACTACAGGCTAATACACTCAAGTGTACTAGCTTTTGATAGCATTTAATCAAAAAGCAAAGCATTTATTGTGTTTTCTGTTCTGTCTTTGAAAAAAAACTTGAAAAAAACAAAAAAAATATTCTTCTCCTAACTTTCCTGGCTAGTTTGTTCCAGTGATCAGATTTTGCTGATCCCTGGGCTTTGTCTTGGTTCCTGTACTTCTCCATTTTCTTTGTTTGGTCAGGGGGAAGTTTCTTTACTCACCAGTGGGAGTGGGGAGTACTCAGCTGCCTGTTTGTCCTCAGAGGAGTGGTTTAAGACAGTAACTTGTAGTTCAGTGGCCATTTTGGGTCATTTCCTGCCTTTTCCAGACCCCTGCTATAAAGCACGCTTTGGCAGGCTTTTCTGGCTGTAGAGAACTCAGCACAGCTCCTCGTGGTATCCAGCCGAGTTCCTAGAGCAGCCGAGGACAGAAAAAGCAACTTTCCAGATTTTAAGTATTTTTTCCTGCATTTTTTGACCATTTGTGTTATTCGACGACTGTTTCTGTCTATTTTATAGTGGTATTACCTGTTTTTCCTGTTTTTATAAGCTTTTGTTGGTTGCACTTCTTAGTTTAAGTTTGCTTAAAAGTTAAACTACAGGCTAATACACTCAAGTGTACTAGCTTTTGATAGCATTTAATCGAAAAGCAAAGCATTTATTGTGTTTTCTGTTCTGTCTGTGAAAAAAACTTGAAAAAAAAACAAAAAAAAAAAATTCTTCTCCTAACTTTCCTGGCTAGTTTGTTCCATTGATCACATTTTGCTGATCCCTGGGCTTTGTCTTGGTTCCTGTACTTCTCCATTTTCTTTGCTTGGTCAGGGGGAAGTTTCTTTACTCACCAGTGGGAGTGGGGAGTACTGAGCTGCCTGTTTGTCCTCAGAGGAGTGGTTTAAGACAGTAACTTGTAGTTCAGTGGCCATTTTGGGTCATTTCCTGCCTTTTCCAGCCCCCTGCCATAAAGCACGCTTTAGCGTGATTTAGCGCAGAGTTGCCACTAGAGCAGCATCGGGCAGCGCCGGTTTAACAAGGTTAAACTTTTTCTGGCTCCATAAAGTCTGTTCTTCATTTTTTCCCTTAGAACTGCTGTTCTAGTAACCTAAACAGTATATCCCTTGACTAAAAAGTGCAGCACTTGTTCCTAAAAGTTTTTTTTTTTTTTTTTCTCAAAAAAAAAAAAAAAAAAAAAAAAAAAACTCAGCACTTGTCACTTCTATATTATACAAAGTCCCTCACTTGCGAACCCCCCCCCCCCCAGGATTACCCACTTCCTTACTAAATCCTCTCTTATTCAGTCTCATACCTAACTTCTTAATTTTTCTAGCACGTCGAAGGGCCAGATGCTGGCGTCCTCTCCTGCCCAGTTGGTGAATCTGGGAATATTGAGGCAATGTTACAATTGCCTCATGTACACAGACAACCCTCTCCTCCTCCCACATAACACAAATACTTGCGAGAGATGCAGCTATTTAGCCAAACTGGAGGCTGAGCTCTCTCAACTCAGGACTGGCAAGACCAGACAGGAGGAGAAGGCAACTACACACACCACAAAACCAGCCTCACATAATGCTACCACACCACTGAATCAAACACATAAACACACAAAGACATACTCGGAGGCTCTGAGTAAAAGTTTACCTAAACAGCAGAGGCCTCCAAAGCAGACACCCAAACAACTGCTACCTCAAGACACTCCACAAGCAACACATAAACCCCAAAATCAGTGTGCAAAGCAGTCACAGCCCTTAAGGCCAAACACAATGCCAGACACACTTGTCATAGGTGATTCCATAGTCAGACACACTGACATCCCACTCACCAGGCTGAACAAGGAGAGGGTCACAGTAAGCTGCCTGTCAGGCGCTAGAATCCACCACATAACACAAGCACTCAGGTCACTCCACGGCAAGTACAAATATGACACAGTCATTGTCCATGCTGGTGTGAATGACCTGAGACGTACCTCCCTGGACTACATGAAAAGAGACATAGAGAAGCTCTCTGATTATGTAGCCCAGACAGGTATGACCCTGACCCTGAGCAGTATCCTACCTTCACCAAGAATTATGCCACAATACAGAGACAAAATGATCAGTTTTAATAATTGGCTTAATTTCTGGTGTCATTCTAAGGGGATCCAATGTCTGTCTGCCTGGAATGACATGCTTGACAATCCACGCTGCTTCACAAGGGACGGCTTGCACCTGTCACCCCTGGGTTTCCGGATATTGGCAAAGGCTCTTGCCACCCCCATAGTGCCTTTTTTAGACAAGGCTCAAATTCTAAACCCACCGCCTTAGAAAACAATAATGGAAAAAAAATAAGGGTAATGCTGCTCAATGCCAGAAGTCTAAATCTCAAGATGCACGCCCTCGAAGCCCTCCTCAGTATGGAGAACATCGATGTCTGTGCTGTGACTGAAACCTGGTTCAAGGCTCCTGAGAGCACCCCGGCACTATCAGGTTTTACCTCATATCATGCGTTCCGGCCCCAAAACCCGGACCGTACCACAAAAGAAGGGGGTGTATCCATATTCATCAAGGATACCCACACCTCCAGGCTGGTGGCAACTCACGAAGCATCAGAGACCATTCAGGTGCAATTAACCATAGGCAAAACTGCTCTACAGTTTGTAGCATGTTACAGGCCACCCTCTCAAACTCAGGAACCCCACACAGCCTTCCTGAAGACACTGGAGAGTATAAATGTCTCTCCAAACACCATCATATTGGGTGACTTCAACTGCCCAAACATAGACTGGGAACATTACTCAAGCCCCAATACTCTAGCCCAAAGGTTCCTGGAGTTCATAAACTCAAATGCTATGGAACAACTTGTCACCATTCCCACAAGAGTTGAAAATATACTAGACCTGATCATCACAAACATGGGGACAAAATGCTCCACACCGGAAGTATATCCCTCATTGGTGAGATCAGACCATAAACTAATCTCACTGGAGATCCACATCCCGCCCCCACCCCCAACAAAAAAGACCACAGTGAAGAACTTCTCAAAAGCCAACTTCACACTTCTTAAGACTGGTGTGGTATCCTTCAAGGCCCCTGAGCCATTGGAAACCACAACCCACGCTGCTGAATCCCTCACAAATGCTTTCTACGAGCACCTCCAGGATTGCATGGATCAAGCAATCCCAAATAAAATCAAGACCCTTTCCACCAAAGGCAAGCGCCCGATCTGGTGGACCCCAGCCATAAACAAACTTTACAACAAGAGGAGAAAGCTACTACAAGATAGAGCAAAATCCCTAAAAGGGAAGACATCTCTGATCAATACTAGTAAAAAACTACGATCACTCATAAAATCATCCAAGGCCAACTTTGAGAGAAAAATCGCCAAGGACTCAAAAGACAATCATAAGGCCTTCTTTAGCTATGTTAGAAATCTGGGTGGAAACTCCCAGATATGCTCAGAATTAGTCCAAAATGATACAAAAATCACTGAACCCACAGACATTGCAAACATACTGGCAGACAGGTTCAGTGAAAATCTCTCCCCTCCCTCCCCCCCAAAAGGAGAAATATCTATCCCAGCAGAGTGTAGCCTCCCAATCATCTCAAATGCCCAGGTGAGAGCTGCTCTCTCTAAAGCTAAAAGCACAGCATCAATGGGACCGGATGGTGTCCCCGGCTGTGTGCTACACTAACTCAATGAGGAACTAAACCCACACATAAGGCTGCTGTTTAATCTTAGCCTTACCACAGGATACGTACCCAAAGAGTGGCGTTAGGCAACTGTGGTCCCACTCCACAAAGGCGGTGCTTCTACAGACCCTGGTAATTACTGCCCCATAAGCTTAACAAGCCTGGTCTGCAAAGCTATGGAGAGGATCATAATGGAACTCATAAATAAAGACATAGGGGACCTACAGACATTGGATCCTACCCAATTCGGCTTTGTCAAGGGCAGATCATGCCTCTTGAACTTGGTCGACTTTTTTG
Source organism: Protopterus annectens (assembly GCF_019279795.1). NCBI lineage: Eukaryota > Metazoa > Chordata > Ceratodontiformes > Protopteridae > Protopterus > Protopterus annectens. Next base: position 1,420,121,722 of record NC_056725.1, read on the forward strand.
AAACAGTCACCAAGGCCATTAATGAGGGTAAGGCAGTTCACACAGCCTACCTTGACCTTGCAAAAGCTTTCGACACAATACCCCACTCGGGTATCATAGAAAAGCTCACCAGCTTAAATGTAAACCCATATGTCACAAGATGGGTTGCAAACTGGCTCAAGGACAGAACCCACAGGGTTAGAGTTGCTGGTGCCATGTAAGACTCCAAGCCGGTCACAAGCGGTGTCCCACAGGGATCAGTCCTGGGCCCCCTCTTGTTCGGCATCTACTTTTCAGAAGTGCAGGCAAACATAGGAGGATTGTGGCTGACAAAGTTTGCAGATGACTGCAAACTGGGCCATAGTTGAAAATCCACCAGACACAGATATCCTTCAGAGAGGTCTCATAGAAACGGATAACTGGTGCCAGAGCCATGGCCTTAAGCTAAATGCCAAAATGTATAGTCATACCCTTTGGTAAAAACAAGGTAACCCCAAGTTACCACATAGGTGGCAATCCATTAAGCACAGAAGAGGTTATCAGGGACCTGGGGACCCAAGTTGACAGTAACCTTTCTTTTGACACTCACATTGCCAAAGTGGTTAGGAGGACCTTCTACATTGCCCACCTGATTATGAAGTGATTCACATCCAGATCAAGGGAGGTCATTGTTCCCCTGTACTCTTCACTTATCAGACCAATGATTGAGTACAATGCCCCATTCGAATGTATCTTACCCGACACCTGCAGCAATTGGAAAGACCCCAAAAGTTCCTCACCAAAAGGATAAAGGCTCAAAATATGCCATATGCTGCCCGACTGAAGAAACTCCAGCTCTATTCAGTCGCATACCGTCTGCTCAGAGGTGACCTGTGCCTGACATACAAGGCCATGTCCAACCAGGAATTAATGGACATGCTCCACCTCAAAAAATCCAAATCCACCAGAGCCACAACAGCAAGAGACTTAAACCTCAACACGGATATAAATAGGACGTGCTGGAGGGACAGATTCATCACCCAGAGACTCCCTATGCTGTGGAACAGAATCCCAGTCCATGTGAGACAGAGCACCTCGCTGGCTCTGTTCAAGAGGAATCTTGACCAGTGGATGGGAGATCGTAGGTTTACCCCGGGGATCATCACTGTATCACTGCTGGACAGAGGCACGGCAAACTAATGGGTATAGTATTCTTCAACCTAAGGGGTGGTGAAAGCCACACAACTCTGGCTAGGCTTATAAATGCCCTAGGGCAGATAGCCTAGTATG